>NW_011370136.1:32201-32532 GCF_000735185.1 Notothenia coriiceps | reverse complement strand
CTCAGATCCCACCTCACAGGTGTGGCATATCAAGATGCTGATTAGACAGCATGATTATTGCACAGGTGTGCCTTAGGCTGGCCACAATAAAAGGCCACTATGAAACGTGCAGTTTTGCTTTATTGGGGGGGTCTGGGGGGGTCCGAAAACCAGTCAGTATCTGGTGTGAGGGTTAGGATTAGGGTTAGGGTTAGGGTTAGGGTAATGTTGTGAATCGAGTGGCCCGTGGTGGTGGGGTTATGGTATGGAGAGGCGTATGTTATGGACGACGAACACAGGCCACTCGATTCACAACATTACCCTAACCCTAACCCTCACACCAGATACTAAC
>NW_011370136.1:0-32142 GCF_000735185.1 Notothenia coriiceps | reverse complement strand
CCAGCCTAAGGCACACCTGTGCAATAATCATGCTGTCTAATCAGCATCTTGATATGCCACACCTGTGAGGTGGGATGGATTATCTCGGCAAAGGAGAAGTGCTCACTATCACAGATTTTTTCAGAGTTGTGAACAATACTTGAGAAAAATGGTTATTTTGTGTTTGTAGAAAATGTTTTAGATCTTTGAGTTCATCTCATGAAAAATGGGAGCAAAAACAAAAGTGTTGCATTTATATTTTTGTTCAGTGTATGTGAATTGTGATCCACAGGTGTGGCAGTGTGGGGGTCAGCTAGAGATCCTCCCCTGTTCTGTGGTGGGACATGTGTTCCGGTCCAAGAGCCCCCACACTTTCCCCAAGGGCACAGAGGTCATCACTCGGAACCAGGTGCGCTTGGCCGAGGTCTGGATGGACGACTTCAAGCACGTTTTCTATCGCCGCAACAAGAACGCTGCCGTTATGGCCAGTGAGGTTAGTGAGATGGAAGTAACACGATGTTATGTGCACTGTGGATACAATGGCATTTATCACCCTGATTCCACTCAAGCGGCAAACTCCAAGTCTGAAAAGTGAAGCCAATAAGGAAGTGCCCAAACCGGCTTTCTTTCTAAAGCACGCAGGGCGTCACTCATGGTTGTGAAATAAGTCCATAAAAGAATGAACCTCGTCCTCACTAGATATACTAACAAGAGCCAAGTGCTCTTTAATACAAAATGAATGATGTTCCTTTTTGTAAATGATGCACTAGTTTAAAGTAAAATGAACCATTAGGCAGCAAAAGCTTTAGGACATGGCCATCTTGTGATTGACCGTTTGCCACCAAGGGGAAGTCTGTGTTTTCATATTAGAACTTTGAACCTTTCACAGTTTGTCTTTGCGTTATAATATATTAGTCATACCTAAAAATGTCTCATTGTTTTAGTTGTTTCACACTCTCCTGTAACTTCTGGTATAAAAAAAACACAAGATAGCAACAGCCAAAATGCCGAACTTAAGTCCTCAAATCTGTAGTGCACTACTAACCAATGGTTGAAATCATGGTCACTACGTCCACTTCTTATATACTATGCTGATGTCACCTGTTATGACCGGCTCGCAGGCCACAACGAAAAGAGATGGAAACGTACGAGGGTTTACGAAAAAGCAAAGGCACATTTATTGTGGCAACTCAAAAAGTAACACTGCAGTGGGTTCTGCGAACAATCTCTACAAGTAAAATGAGAGGCTGGGCGAGGGGAAGGGATCCCGGCGAGAGTTTCCCACGTCAGTCCCGGAGAGAGTCGCGATTGCCCCGTGACTCAGAGCAGCAGGGCTTAAGTAGAACGTGTTGCGCAGGCCAGGTGTCCCCAGTTATGCTGATTGGCCTCCTCAGCTCCCCCCCCATCACAGGACCTGCACCACACACGCACACTAACCGGCCACAGGCTCTGGGGCCGTCACACACCTTTTTTTACCTTTTAACCTATCATTTGCTTTAACAAGTTGATGTGTTAATATACGTACTGTACTTTTTTTTTTTTTTTAAATATGCCTCTTCAATGTTTGTAGAATAAGTATGGGGACATCTCTGAACGTCTGAATCTGAGAGAGAAGCTTCACTGCAAAAACTTCACCTGGTTCTTAAACACAATCTACCCAGAGGCCTTCGTTCCAGACCTAAACCCAACATTGTTTGGAACAGTAAGTCACATTTCCATTTTTCTTTATGTGCAAATCAACAATATGATACATGACACAAGTTCGGACCCTCGGATGTGTCTTACTGTTATATCATGTTTGTGTTTGTTACAGATTAAAAACTCAGGATCACAGAGCTGTCTGGATGTTGGAGAGAATAACCAGGGAGATAAACCAATGATCATGTACACCTGCCACAACATGGGAGGCAACCAGGTACAATGACTCACACGTATAAAATTAAGATTTGAAGATAATATATAGTCATCTTTATTGGTACAGCACATTTGTACAGTGATGTAGCTTGAAGTTCTTTCCAAAAAGATGCAACACATTTACACAAGGGCATATAGACTATAGATTTAGACTATAAAAAGACAATATATGATCAAATATATTTACAAAATGTACAAAAAAAGGGAACAACAAGAATAATGATATTAATTAGAAGCCAAATTAAATAAATATGTTGTCAGCTTTCACTTAACATTTCCAGAGAGCCACCACCTTTAATAGCTCTTGGGTCAGGTATTTTATACTTTCGGAGCATGGTTATAGATCTTGATGTTCCCTAAGGTCTTTGATTGAATGATTGTCTCTTCTAGTATTTTGAGTACTCCTCTCATAAGGAGCTGCGTCATAATATTGGAAAGCAGCTGTGTCTTCATGCCACGCCGCAGCCAGAACCCGTGAAGCTGGAGCTATGCCAGCGGAAGGGGAAGGGCACCAGTGTGGCAACGCAGGAAGAATGGATCCTAACAGAGGTGAGCAAGGGCCAGTCTGAAGGAAAACGCTTTGTGGCCAATGCTTGTTCACATTCAGTTAGATGAGGACTTCCCTGGTTGTCATGAGGTTGCCTGGCAACTGGCAGAATGTGGAAGTGTTATGGCAAAAAAAACGTATACACATTTTTTTGTTTGTATTTACGCTTTTGTTTTCGTACAGATAGACAAAAGACGTATGTGTTAATTGTAGTGCACTTTAGAAATGCTAGTAGGTGAGCTAGCTATTTCACCCTGCTTCCAGTCTTTATGATAAGCTAACATGCTGCTGGCTGTAGCTTTACATTTAGCAGACAGTCAAATGGTGGTATTAATCTACTTATTCATTCTGCTAGAAAGCAAAGAAGCACAATATTCCAGCATACAAGTCTTATTTATTTAATCCATTTTCTATATTAATTAATCTTTTTCTCTGATGCTATTTTCCAGGAACATCTCCTGAAGAATCCCAGCAGTGGGAAATGTTTACTTCTGAAAGGAGCCCAGGTTCAGATGGGCGACTGTAATGCTGCTGACCTCTTCCAGCACTGGACCTTCAGCTGACCTCCCCATCCGCCCATCAGGTGACCCCCTCACCATGTGTCCCCTTCCTCAGACTTGGGCCCCATGGAGCCAGCTCAACATTGATCCAGAAGGATTTCATGCTGTGGAGCTTGGGGCATTCGGCCCTACTTAGTGGACATTCAAACATGGAGGAAAAAGAAAAGACAGTCCTGGTCACTTCACAGAGGAAGACGTTTGGGTTGGCCTAAATCTGTTTTTAATGTATTTATGATGGACTCTGAAGAAAAATCTTTAAAGGTGGCTGGGGATTATCAGAAACTTGGCTTTGGCTTTCAGCAGTGGCAGCTTGACTGTGATAGATTGGCTGTGAACTGCAATTATCTCATTTCAGTGAATTTACACTCCAGCTTGAAAAATTAAATAGCCCTTTAGTGCCTTTTTTTGTTCTGACAATGAATGTTGAAACATGACAATAAGCAAGTCTTACTCTTAACCCAAAAGCAAGAGATGTCTGTTTTTAATAAAAAGAAAGAAGAAAAATTATCTTTAGTGATTTTCTTTTTATTGCCATAAGTATTACAAAAATCAATCGGGAGCTTAAACTGTGAAATACATTTAAGTTGTAGCCAGCTTCATCTGTCCTTAATAATGTGTTCAAGGTACTAATCTTACATTGTTATTCAAATGTTCTTTTTTTTAAATGGTCAGTATTGATTTACCGGGTGATCTCATGAAATAATGATTAACTCACTGTGGTTCTCACATATAGTCATTTGGATTTAGATGACCTGCAATAATTCATGACTTCATTTACAGTCTTGTAAAAGTTGCGTTGGCAGAGGCTATGTACTGATGAGAACTCTTTCCGCAACAAAGCCATAGCGTTTTCTCAGTAAGAGGCTTCTGTTAATGTTTACGCAACATTTGTCCAAGGTGTGGTTTAGGAGGAAGGAACATTCTTGCCAATTGTTAAACGTCTGACAGACCTGAAATGTAAGTTTAGATGAATAGGTAGGACTTCTTCAGGTTAACAAACCGGATCTTAATACCTGCAGATTTAATTTCATACGTGGAATTGTCTTCACGCCCAAACTGCAGAGGTTGGAGAGAGGATACTCAACATTATTGCACAAGGAAGCTGTCACATTTTCTCAATACCTCTTCGCAGCAATAGGTGGCAGCATACACTTGCTGACTTTTTCTGCAAGGCAAGAATGACAATTGAAATTTCCCCATGCTGAGTGTGTAGGGGAATGAGAGTAGCCACAGTAACTGCAGCCGCAGAACAGATGGGACAGGAGATGAGCTCTGAGCCTTTCACTCGCTCCGAGGTGTTTGGACAGCTCAGGAGGGAGCTCTATGGAGAGGAGCAGTCCTCTCATTCCAACACACACACATTCATCATCCTGGGAGCCTCTGTGAGTACAACCTCTCAACTTCTTACAACACCACATGAATAACTGCAGTCTCCTCGGTTTAACATTGTTACTCATTCACTTCCTTTGACCCGATTTAAAAAGTGTCTGTGGAAATGCTCTCTTTCACATGTTTAAAAGTCTATAAATTGTCTTGTTTGCTTGTATAAAGTGACAGGCCCAACATGAAGTTGACACAAAGCCTTGCAGAAAACTATTGACCTGGGGAATGTTGCAGTGTTAGCTCATGTTAAGTGAAATGTGCTGAATCTACTTTTGCCTTTGTTGGTCTTAATCCCGGCACTAGTTCCATAATCGAGTTGTTTTTCCTGTCACCCAAATTGTTTCTTTCCCTTCCTGAAGCCAGTAATCTAGAAATAATCTGAAGTCTCACAGTCCTGCAAAGAGGGAGTGTTCAAAGTTCTACCGTGACTCAATAGATCCACCCACTTTGCATGACCCCATGTGAAGCTTACTTACTCTTTGGACTCTTAATAATGGATTATTATCAGCCACATTGTTATCTGAAGGACTTCTTGATCAGATCTAAAAACAAGTGTACTTCAATAGGGGGATCTGGCTAAAAAGAAGATCTATCCAACTTTATGGTAAGTAAGAATTTCTTCTCAAACACCAAAGCTCTACTATTTGTTTTGGTCACTTTTTATCCTGAGGAGTTTGACCTTTGGATCCCTGCTTTTTGACTGTCCCTTCTCTAGGTGGTTATTCAGAGATGGCCTGCTCCCAGATGACACCCACTTTGTGGGTTTTGCCCGGTCTAAGCTGACTGTGGAGAACATCAAGACAGCATGTCTGCCTTTTATGAAGGTAGGAAATGGCGACTTGTTGGCTATCTGAGAAAGGATTGTTGATTGTGTGGGGTCTTTTCTGGAATAATTGTTTGTCATTTCCCTCAGGTCACTGATGAAGAGAGTGAGAGTCTCTCAGCCTTCTTCAGTAGGAACTCCTACCTGAGCGGCAGGTATGACGATGACAGCTCTTTCGCCCAACTCGACTCTCATCTGTCGTCTCTTCCTGGGGGATCCAACGCCAACAGACTGTTCTACCTGGCTCTGCCCCCCACCGTCTACAAACATGTCAGCACAAATATAAGAACCCACTGCATGAGCTCCAGGTCAGTGTCTGTTTTACTCAACGATGGTTCACCTGCTATTCATCAACATTGCTCTCATGGCCTATGTGTGTGAAACAGAGGCTGGAGCAGGGTGATTGTGGAGAAGCCCTTTGGGCGAGACCTCCAGAGCTCTCAGGAGCTGTCAGCCCACCTCTCCTCCCTGTTCTCAGAGGACCAGATCTACCGCATAGACCACTACCTGGGCAAAGAGATGGTCCAGAACCTCATGGTGCTCAGGTAGCTAACTCAATGCACACATTCCTAAGCACTATACCACTAGTGAAATCCTTAGCACCATTAATTCTATTTAATTACTTCTCACGATCTCTTCCTTCCTGTGTCACTGGTATTGGAGGGTTTATTCTACAAATGTCTTATTCTCTCATTGCCAGGTTTGGAAATCGCATCTTTGGACCCATATGGAACAGGAACAGTGTGGCCTGTGTGGTTCTCACCTTCAAGGAGCCTTTTGGCACTCAGGGCCGTGGAGGATACTTTGATGACTTTGGTATCATTAGGTGAGGACCATTACATTTGAATAAAAGTCAAAACAATTAATACAATGTTATTTTTACACTAGAGCCTTCACTTGTGCTGATTCTACTTCTTGTTCCTCGTGTAGAGATGTCATGCAGAACCATCTCCTGCAGATTCTCTGTCTGGTCGCCATGGAGAAACCTGCTTCCACCAGCCCCGACGACGTGAGGGATGAGAAGGTAATGACTGATTGAACAGAAAGATTTAGCATTTTCTGTCTAAATTCCAGAGCATCGTTGACGATCCAACACTTTATCCATTGATGAACTGTAGGTGAAGGTGTTGAAGTGTATAGCTCCTGTTACTGGATCAGATGTGGTGCTCGGCCAGTATGTGGGCGACCCTGAGGGGGAGGGTCATTCCAAACTGGGTTACCTTGACGATCCCACTGTACCAGCAGGGTCCTGCACGCCAACTTTTGCCACAGCGGTGCTTTATGTCCAGAATGAAAGATGGGATGGTGAGTGAAAACATTTATTATCTTTTTCATCACTTGTCTTAGTCTTCACCTCCCCCAGATTTTCTCAGTTTCTTTGGGGTCCTCTCATCAACTCTCCCCCACCAGGCGTTCCTTTCATCCTGCGCTGCGGTAAAGCTCTGAACGAAAGGAAGGCAGAGGTGCGTCTGCAGTTCACTGACGTGCCGGGAGACATCTTTGCCGAGCGCTGTCAGAGGAACGAGCTGGTGGTGCGGGTGCAGCCGGACGAAGCCATTTACCTGAAGATGATGACCAAGAGGCCGGGGGTCTACTTCAGCCCAGAGGAGACGGAGCTGGACCTCACCTACAGGAGCAGATACAAGGTGCTGCACCTTTCTCAAAGAATCCATTGTGCATCATCATTTAGCTTTTCGCCCTCTATCAGTTATTTTCAAGTTTATCATATGCACAACAATATACAACATTAATATCTTGAATCTTGGGCTCCCTCCAAAAAATGCCCATTTATATACAATAAATAATATGTAAAAGAAAAAGGTATCGTAAGAGTAAAGGCAAACTTTAATTACTTTTTGATATAGAGCAATTTTCTTTGTGTCATTTGAATCTCCAGATATGTTGGTCATGCTCTATTTCAAAAGTCAAATGAATCTTCAACATACAAAAATAATTTAGGTGACATTTGACACCTATTCAATGTTTTCCGGTGACATACTGTAGATGGTTTGAAAATAAATAAAAAGTAAAGGAAACGTCACTTAGTAACCTTAAAAAATATTGTTAAAAATCTAAAGTTGGCCAATTTATGGTTGAATTCTATTTTCTATTTTCTGCCTAAAAGATTTCAACCGATTCCACCATATCTCATACTTGGTGAATTGCAATATAGTTTAAATCTCCTTACTCATTTGTATTAAGAAACCTGAAATAAGCAAGTATTCAGTTTTTAAACGGCTGTCATCTTCTTCCAGAACGTGAAGCTCCCGGATGCTTACGAGAGGCTGATACTGGATGTCTTCTGTGGAAATCAGATGCACTTTGTCCGCAGGTCGGTTTAACTATTAACTGTCATAGCTTATTGTCTATTTATTTTATTTAATGTTGTCTTTTTTTTTAACTGCTCTGCTTTCTGTCCCAGTGATGAGTTGCGGGAGGCCTGGAGGATCTTCACCCCCCTCCTCCACCAAATAGAGGAAGAGAAGAAACCACCCATCCCTTACGCATATGGAAGGTAACATAATGTGTCTATCTCATGAGACAGAAATAAATAAACAGTGCATTTTCCATTTTAGTGATCATTTCTCTTCCCCCTGTCGTTTCTTTGTTGGCAGTCGTGGTCCGGGCGAGGCGGATGACCTGGTGAAGAGGGTGGGATTCCGCTATGAGGGAAAATACAAGTGGGTGCAGCCCCACACAGCATGATGCCTTCTGTCACACACGCGCACACACATTCATGAACAACCACACGTTTACAAACAATAAAGTTCACTGCCTTCTCTCACTGCTGTGTGTTGATTTTGTCTGCATGTTTTAAAATGCCACTGCTTTTTATCCTTAATCACTCAAAATGAATGTGGAAATAGCAATAACTGTATGAGTCTGATTTGAGTGTTCACCTGTAAATCAAAAATGTCTATGAAATAAATCATAATATTGACGACACCTGCTCTTTTTCTTTTCTTTTAACAGTAGGCCTACTGATCACCTAGGTCATAGTTGTGTAGGATTCATAGGGGTTTATATTGGCTGTTGTAATGTATGTTTTTCTTTGGTGCATAATCACTGAAACTAGTGATCAAGTTTTTGTGAGCTTAGCCTTTATATGTACATGGGGAGCAGGTTCTCTTCACTGGGTCATGTTGCACCGTCGTGTTTCTACAGTAGCCCAGAACAAACCAAAAACTGGTTCTAGCGAGGGCCTTTGGCATTTATAAGGTCATCTGGAGGCCACCGTAGATTAGATTATCTAACATCCAACTAAATCCTAGATTGTTGACCTTTATTTTATGGATGCAGTATGGGATCAATATTGACTCGTAGGTTCATTTTAATGTTTTAGAACATAAACCTGTTCTCTGCTATCAGCACACCTGTGTTTACAGTCATCACTACACCATGATGCCAATGAATATCACAATATTTGTACTAGGAAGAACAGGTGACGCTTAAAGGAAACAATTTGAAATGTTCTGCTACATGTAAGAATAACCTTCAGGTAGGTGTTTTAGGATAAGATAACAATCTAAAATACACTTTACTAACATTTGTATTGGTTAATCTGTCACAATGTATGAATATGTTTTAACATCATCACTTCCATTTACTTTAAATAGCTGTTAGATTTGTTTGACCCCCTGCAACAGACTGAAGCTGTTTCCTGTCACCTATGTGTATCTCTACTACTGTAGGTGCATGGCCTATCTGGCTACAAACACACTGACCAATAGCGGAACGTGTGTGATCCTATCAGAGGACCATGGGAAGTGAAGCAAACATGTTTTTTAACAACTTCTCCTCTGGGACTGCTGTATTTGTTCTTTCACGTGTTGTTTGATTTTCACTGAACAATGTCTGTTTATTGGGAAAAATAAAGCATAAAAAGGAATCAGGTCATTCTTTATAATTGAGTTTTTATTCTATGGAAGCTCGTAAAATAAATAAGATTTGCCGGCTAGTACAACAGCACTGTACATGCCATGGGAACGTGAACTGAGATATTTTTATCATGTCTTTAAATAGTGTTTTCATTTTTAGTATTCAACTAACAAACACTCATAAAAGAATAAATAGTTCTTTTTTTGCGAAGAGAAAACATGTGAGGTAACCTGAAATATTAGGAACTCTTTGGCCATGACAGACTGAAGGCAGTCTGAGTTCACAAAATAGCTTAGCTTTAAAAAAAAACATTCCCATTGTCACCTTCCCTTCATCTTCCCAAATGCAAATGAGGTTATTTTTGAAGTGTGCATCCCCTTTCAATATCTTCGCTGCAGTGCACGGCGGCTCCGTCCTCGATGCCTCTCGCATACAGACGCACCAGCTGGCCATGAACCCTAAGAGAAATTAACACGGTAAAAAACTGTACTACTCAGAAACAATCATCCTTTATATTCAGTGAGCTATTTGGTTTTCCGTTGGTATTGATGACTAACAGAGATGGCAAAAGTAAACACATCCTTTACTCAAGTAGAAGTACAGATACTAATGTTTAAAAAGACTCTGGTAAAAGTAGAAGTACTGACTAAACCTCTTTACTCAAGTAAAGTAAAGAAGTATGGGCTTCGAAATGTACTTAAGTTAAAAGTACCCGTAACTACCAACTGTTTTAAAGAGTAACGGACCTCACTTTATATTAATAGAACAATAATGTCATTGTTAGCTAATGAATTTGTCAATGCTGAACAACGGCAACATGACAACGTTTTCATTGGTCGCTCTTGTTTAAAGAAGACCAGGAAATGATGGATACACGGAATCAATAGGCACGCAATGATTCTAAAATAATAATGATCCCGCCACCAAACACAGATTAAAACCAAAGTAACTAACCTGTTTTGAAAATGTAAGAAGTAAAAGTACAGGTATTTGTGTTAAAAATGTTATGTTGTAAAAGTAAAGAGTCGTTAGAAAAATAAGTAGTGGAGTAAAGTACTGATACCAGAAACATTTACTTAAGTACAGTATTTGTACTCCACTACTTCCCACCTCTGATGACTAAGATGAGTAACAATATGATACTGTAAGAGGATAATACAGTACTTTTTGCAACAACAAAAAAAATAAACTATTTGAACTCTTACCTGCTGAGGATCTCGGTGGAAGGCAGTATCTCTCCGTCACAGTTCCACACGGACACAGCAGGAGCTTTGCTGCAGCAAAGGCCGCACAGGAAGGGGTTTCCTGTTTTCTGCACGTTGGTCATTTCTCTACCCGGGCCTCTGTCTGCCAGATGCTGCTGAGATCCAGACCTACTAACAGTCTCAATATAGCCTCTCTCCTCTTCATCCATCCCACCACTCGACCCTCCAATCTCTTCATATTCTTCCTCCTCTTTGCCGGGGGGGAGAGAGAAACGGACGGCTTTTACACGGTGGACCTCCACAAACGGCAGGTCAAACTAAGAGAAGGGGCAGAGATCGGGATCAAGTAGTGTTTAAACGTACTAGTCCAACTAGAAGTCAATGGGAATTTGCCATTACCTGATCCTCTGTGCTTGTGTGCCTGTAGAGAAACTTGAGGAATCCCAGAGGGTGAGTGTCCCACACCAGGATGAGGTCCCCGGTGCCGTCCGCCAGGTGAGCCGAGGGAGAGAGGCCCAGAGGACTCTTGGGACACGAGCTGGACATGCAAGTGAGAGACACACACCTGAACCTGCCCTCCACAGTCACCCACTCACCTAGAGAGACACATAAAGGGAGACATGATGTTGTTATTATAACAAATAGTGTGTGTGTGTGCGTGCGTGCGTGCGTGCGTGCGTGCGTGCGTGCGTGCGTGCGTGCGTTTACCTTCTGAGTCACTACTGAACTGGCTGTAGTGGGAGCTGTATAAGGAGCCAGCGTCTGAAGAGTGGGGGAAAAGTCTTTCTGTGCTTCTGGAACACACACTGCACCTAAACACAACAGCAACACAAATAATTGGAACTCTTAGTGAAATAACAAGCTCCTCACCATTGACACCCATTCATAACAGCCTTATAAAGCACTTGCTGACAGCCAGAGGCCGCTGCCTCAGACAAAGACGAGACAGGGTGCTCTCTAACAGGGGTCTCATCTTTCATAGATCAAGTTGCTCCTGCTTGGTCTCTTCCCTCCTCATGGTGCACCCAACACCATGTCCCTGCTGCGGCTGGTAGCAGTTACAGTGTCTCAAGCAGTGAATTTGAACCTGTTGACTGGTGCTTTATTAATAATGATGCTACTCTCAGGGACACTTTCTCTCCTCATTGCACAGGTTTACATTTTACTCACTTTCTTTAAACAACTTCCTTTTCAATGAATTGTCTCACTTTTAAACTTTTAATAGAAAACCTCCTTATTTTAAAACAAATGTATTTCCTAGGAGTAAGATTAGGTATCCAAAAAGAACAACAAGCTTTCAGCAGTTCATGTTATTATTGGCTTCTTCCAAAACGACCCCTTACACTCATGGTCATTACTCTTGTGATCCAGTAAGAGTCAATTCAAGGTTGAAATAATAAAAGTTAAATAACTGCAACATAAGAACAATACTGTGGTGGTGTTGTTTGGAGACGTTTGTTTCACAATCAAATAATACTTGAAACTAAATTAATAAACAGGGATCCATAATGAATAGATGAGTAAAGAAATTACTCCCACGCTGTTTTAAGGTGAAACACCTTCTCATTGCAGATATAGAGTATAATTTGATATGCATGTCATGATTTTCTTTTTTAGAGTTCTGTTTTGTGTTCATTGCTAATTGCACTCTGTGTACTCTTTCTTTGTGTCATTTCTTTTTTGCAGTTGGTGTTTTACCCTGAGAGGCAGCGTGTCCTGTCTCTGGGGCTGGAGAGCAGCGGGTCTGCTGGCAGATACTGAACTATGCCTGCATAGCTTCTGTTGCTCAGGTACACCATTGTGCCTTGATAAAAAGAGGAATATGGTTAGGAGGAAATGCACAACAGGACATGTGTCAACAACACTTTTAAAAGACCAGGTATGTGGGGAATGTGGTTTGTATGTTATATGGGTTCCTTCCATATTAGTCATGTGAGTAGAATTACAGAATACATTTAACATCAAACTGAAAGCTGAAATAGACACAGAGAATCAAACAGCGTCTTGTGCAAAATAAGCATGCAGTCATTTCTGTAAATGAATCATCAGTCCACACCTGAATAGTCATATCGCAGAGGTCCCATCCAGCGGTGTTTTTCACTCTCAGCCAGTACGTCCCCATAGAAGCCATAGCCCAACAGAGAGACAGAGTAACGCACCAGACCTGACGCCTGGTGGACCGAACACACATCCAAAGGCTGAGAGTCTCCTGCAAGGTATTGTGGGGAAAAGCAAGCGGCATACAGGCTTTACTTTGGAGCTCAGAGTTGACACAAGTATTTTAAGATGTATGTATGTACTTTGAGAGTATTTGAGATTGTATTGAAAATCCTTCCTCACCAATGATGATGTGCAGAGCTGAAGTAACAGGGTCGATCACTCCCACTGTGGCATAACACACACAGTCTGTAGAGCCTACAGTAGAGACAAATGTACATTATATCATTCAGCTTCAGACTTACAATAAGCGCAAAAACCATAAAGAATGAAACTCCGAACAACAAGGAAAGTGCTGATATATTCACTTCAAACTAAATCATACCATAGTAAGTGCTGGTGAATCAGTTACAAGGCCTAAATTAACTCAACAAGTGCTCGCGTTTTGTTTTTTATTGTAGAAGATGAATGTGTTACTGCTATAATTAAAGGAAGGCTACAAAAACCTTTCTTTTATGATAACACAACATGCTATCTTTTTCCTTAAGATCATTGGATACTATGATGCTATATATTATTCTATCCTTCAAGATCATGGTGGCGTTCAACTTCTGATCTCTGAGAAACAGTATAACTAAAAGATGGAAGCAAACTTTAGTTTTATCCTGAAACAAACAACAAAATAGTAAATGTGTGATCTGATTTAACGGCCTTTAATATCAGTGTCATTACCTGCAGGGATGATGCCAATATGCCGCTGACAGGGCTGTAAATTGACAGTGGGATCATTCTCACAAAGGCCTGCCTCTTGTTGCGTCCGCCCAATCAAACCGTGGAGTATTTCGCTGAACATGCCATCCCCACCCACACACACCACACTGTTGTAAACAAACAGAGTTTCTGTTGTGAAGCACCTCCAAGAGAGCCATGTAATACTGGTTATAATGTCACAGTGTTTGCTCTGAAACTGTTATAACTCTTACCCATCAAAGCCTGTCAGGTCTTTCTGCAGGAGATGGTCTCTGGCCTGGTTTGCCCGCACTGTCACTGCAAAATAAATGTTAGGATTACACATATAGACGGATATCATTATTATTATTATTTTTACCTTTTTTATATATATTTTTTTTATATATATATATATATATATATATATATTAGGGTGGTCCTTAGTGCCATGTACATTTTCGAATTCATTTATTTTAAGCTCCAAACAACGGAATTTGTTGTGGTAGTCAAGTAAACTCTCCTGGTGAATTTTATTCAAATTCCAACAACATTTACCCCTCCCACATCAACCTTAAAGTTTAAAATGTACCCCTCCCTCATCGACCTGGGCTGCAACACCAGCAGCCACGGCCTGCAACTGAGGCTAAACTTCAAGGTCGATGAGGGAGGGGTAAATGTTGTCAGATTGAGGAAAAAATTCACCAGGAGAGTTTTCTTGACTAATAAAATGAATTCTGGGGGTTGGAGCTAAGACTTTCCGACTTTCAATTTTAAGGACCACCCTAATATATATATCTATATATATATAGATATATATATATATCTATATATATATTCATTTTTTCAGAATCATTAAAAGGTTTTAAAATAACAATAATATGTTTTATTACTTTTGGGACAATATATTGTCCAATAAAACTAGTAGTCAAGACAGGCCTTTCTTTAACATTACTCTAAATAAAAGACATTAAAATATGAGTTTTGTTTAAAAAAAAATACAGACAAAGTTTGCCATTGTAATATCCAAAAAACAGTAATGCATTAGTTACTGATTACTAACTAATACATAATCTATCTATGCAACACCTTTTTGTTGTTTCTTACCAATAACATGACAGCTGATGCCAGCAAGCTCAAACAGAGGGGCAACCAGAGAGTGGTAGATCTTTCTTCCTTTCTTCTTCCCGCCATATGGGTTGATAAACACTAACAGCCTGTTAGGCCTCACCGGACCTGAACAATACATTTGCAAATATGTTATTGAGAGCCACAAACACTCTGGAGGATTGGAATATGACTTTTTGAATATCCATCCATACTGTGAGTTTTGAGAGCAGCTCTAAGGTGTTTGGTCCACTGGTCTCTGAGCACCCGACTGGGGACGCTGAACTGGGTTCGGCCCAGTGTCCATAGTAACCCATAAGAGCTCCCAGTGCTGCTGCGTTTTACGTAGAAAACTGTAGATAAATGTTGAAAATGCTGTAAAAACATGATATCGCCATGTGGGAGACACAGGCACATATTTGAACACATTGCAAAACCAGTGTATGCAAATGACTCATGTTGTCATATATTTTTAAACTCCATGGCTGTGTAAAATATGGTTATTATTTGCTGAAGCCTTGACTGTGGCCTTGGTTTCTTTGGGATATCTGAGAGTGTTGCATGAGAAGTTGAACCCACCTGTAAAGACTTTGTCTGTGTCCTCGATTGACTTCTGGGGCAGGATCTCCACCCGACCCTCCTCCACTCCAACCACCTCAGCCACAGGCACTGAAACTTTAATCACACAGCACAGACTTCAGCAGATGGGCTTCTTTCCATACAATGAATAGAACATTTACTGGAAAGTCCTTTAGACCTTCTTTAGAGCAGATACGTTTACATGTGAAAGTAGGGGGCCAACGCAAAGGTGTAACATAACAGTGGCTGCATCCTAACACACTCAAGGTCAAGGAAATGCAGAGATATAACTAAAATATTACTGATGACTGAATTCCACTTCATTTTCAAAGTTCTATGAATCACTGGCACACATCAGAATTAATAATCCCACCTATTAATAACAAATATCTGCCTAAATGAAGGTCTATTAGTAACGGTTTTGTACATTATATTTCATACTTCAGCTATTTACTTGAAAAATATGAGAGATGAGGATGATATCTACAAGGTAACAAGTGTAAACATCATTGCATCCTTTTAGGTGCTTTTGATTTGTAAAACATATCAAAAACAAGGCATTGCACTGTAAAAAGTGACACAAGTGTCTTGTTTTAAGTGCAAGATATTCCCCCGGTCTACAGTGTGCGTGTGTGTGGGCGGAAGCCTTTTGGTGCTAAGACAACATGCCAGGAGGTGTGTTAGTCCTCCATTAGCCAGTGTTGTCAACAGGTTGTGTTTCGTGTTAGTGCTGTTCAACTTGTTCTTCACGTGTTGCAGAGCTATGGGCTTAATTAAACCCTCCCTGTAATTGTCCAAAATAACACGTAAGGTGTTTTGTTCATGGTGTCTCCAAGTGTCCTCCCTACTTCCAAAGGTTTGTTTGCCATCACCCTGTTATGCCACCTCTGCTCAGAAATGACATTTAAACGTAAATAAAAGCACGTGTTTATAGGGAGGACATTTGGGGAGATGGAGTAAAGAAAGCCACCTACTTGTTTTCTTGTCGCGATTCTTCTTGTCTAGCTCGGTCCAGTTGAAGTGCCAGCCTGTCAGGACTGCCCGGTATCTTTTACTCCCGACCCACACAGTAGACTCCAGCTGCAGATCCGTCTCCATCTGGAGAGGCGCTTCTCAGCCACAGCGTCGCTCTTTCCGGTTTATCAAAACACTCTTGTGATCACATTCAACACCCATAACTTTGTCATCACTGAGAAATACAGGCAGGTTGGCAATCTGATCTCGCCATTCATTTACTGATTATTCTGAAGTTCCTTCTTCCAAGACACATTAGTCCATTGTGCCTGCTCAATGTTGTCGACACCTGCCAGGCACACTGCTGTTATTCTCGAAATATTCGTTTCCTCTTCAGTCCCTCCCTGGTGACACCTGCTCGATTTGCATGTTGCACTGTGATTGGATGCAAAGCAGCAACGGTACTAAAGTATTAGCTTAAAGCCAGAAACTCCAGTGTACTCTTTGTGTTTCCAGTTCTTTGCTCAAATAGTTTCATCGTAAATATTTCCTGTATGTGTTTCACTATGGGAAATTATACTAAGCTTCTCGTTTACAAGTGCACAGTAACCCAGAAAGAAGTGTCAAATATGTAATTGAGAGTGTTTCTATTTAGCATATTACATTGCCTAGGGACAGAAATATTCTTCCAATATTGTATTATTTTCTGTAATGTGGGAATGGGAGCAGAAATAACTCAACTCCAACTCAATGTGGAATCTGATGAGCTTTCTAAGAATTCAAAGATATAGTTATGAATTCAAAGTAATGACTTGAAAACCAAAGGGACTGACTTTAAAGCACATGAAAAAACGGTGTCTTGAAAATGCTGCTGGTAACTGGCAGTTTTTGTATACACGAAAAAAATATTAGATTTTGAACATATTTTTGAATATGGAGTGTAGCATCTTGAATAACATTACACTGTTTAGTGTTGTTTGAGGGTGTTGTTTTAAACTCTTCCTTGTAAACTTCCTGATAAATCAACATTTTGTTGGTAACTTTGTGTATATGACATTAATTTAAACTATTACATTCAGAAATAGATTTATGGTAGCATAGGTTAAAGGTAAACATACATTTGCATACACGGGACAGTAGTTTACATTTCAAGTTTTGAGTTCCAACCATGACCAGATTAACTCACTAGGGGGCATCCTGGGAAATACATTTAAATAGGCACTCACAGAGACACCACCAAAACCTGATCCTCAGCATTTGAAATATTGTCAGAGCTTTGGACATTTCAACTAAAGAAACTATGCTGTCCCCAAAAGCCTCTGCAACAATAGAGGCAACAGTGTATATTTTTTAGACCTGAACGAGTCAGAATTCAGTCACAAAATGAATGCCTTAACACTTGACTTTGGTTGTTGTGAAATTTCTTATAGAAAAGGAAGTATGGGTTAATGAAAACATGTAATGGTCAGCATACATAGACCAAACAAAACATGTAATTGTGTGAATATCCAAGGAGTTGTTTTTAGTTTGTAACTTTTTTACGACTGACTAGAAACCCAAGACATGTATACATTTTGTTGATATTGTACCGTCGTGGTTGAAGGTTGAAACAATTAATTATTGTCACATATAGAAACAGGGGATCCGGGTTCCCCAGAGTAGTGAAACGTTTAGCCTAATGATAATCCAGCCTAAACCTATGGCCTAAACGTCGGTTCTAGGTTATAAAGAGTGCTGCTACAATCCACAATAACACATCCGGGTAACTATACATATTAAACCATCCTTCAAAATAAAAACGATGTATAGCCTATTTTCGTGCATCACGCTAGTGTTCGAACTTTTATTGTGAAGTCCCAGCGGACACTGTGACCGGAAGTGACTGTCGTTATTGTGGCACGCTCCTTCCTCCCTTTCCTTGCATGCTAGCTCGTCGATTTAGCTAGTTAGCGAGACAAGTCCTTTACAACTTTGTAGTATTATTATTATGAATTAATTGATCCGTGTAGTATATTTTATTTCTGTCTCCAGTCCAGATTACAAGCCAACTAACAAGATGAACATACGAAATGCAAGGGTAAGTGTGCTGAAAGCCTCTCGACAGCCATGCTGTTTCTACTGAGTTCACTGCTAAGCTAAGCTAAATGTTAAAAGAGCACAAGTATGGCCGGTTAAAGCGTTAGCATTGTGTCATGCATCTTTGTGACATCCAGTTTCTTTCTTTCAGCCGGAGGACCTTATGAATATGCAGCACTGTAACTTGCTGTGTCTCCCAGAAAACTACCAGATGAAATATTATTTCTATCATGGATTGTCCTGGCCGCAGGTGATTGACTGCCGTTTCCCATTTATCATGTTCCTGCTAACACCAGTGCTACACAAACGCTGCTCAAAATCGTTAGTATATGTTTTACACTGTCTTTTAAATGTTTCAGCTCTCATACATCGCAGAGGATGAAAATGGCAAAATTGTGGGATATGTGCTGGCAAAGATGTGAGTATATGTTACCATATTTAAATGTTCACAACATTTTCACAAATTACACGTATAATGTTTTCCATAATAAACTAATGTGAAGTCTTAACAGGGAGGAGGACCCTGATGATGTCCCCCATGGACACATTACATCTCTGGTGAGTTTGAAGAAAGACACCTCTTAAATTTCCTCCATTATTTATATTACATGTTTTATAGTATTCAGAAATGGGCTTGCTTCTCTTGGACCAACCAAACCCATATCTTTGTCTTCTAGGCTGTGAAGCGTTCCCACAGACGTCTAGGCCTGGCCCAGAAGCTGATGGACCAGGCCAGTCGGGCCATGATAGAAAACTTCAATGCTAAATATGTCTCTCTTCATGTCCGCAAGAGGTAGATTGAAAGGGCTTATTGTCATATGCACAATAACTACAGTGTAGTTCTGGTAATGACAATCTTAATTCACAGGCTCCTTTCGACAATGCAACACACAATGGTACTGTGCACTGTTGAGTTGCTGTGGACCTGGTTTCACTTTGTTTGGATACATTATTGTGTGGTTCCCTGTTTAAAAAAAATGTGCTCAGAAAATGACAGCTCAGCGCTATGGTTTTCAAGGTTTTTACCAATCTTTTTTTCCTCTCACTGCAGCAACCGGGCAGCCCTGCATCTGTACTCAAACACACTGAAATTCCAGTAAGTATTTATTTGGTCCAACATTACTTAATTGCTATCATTGTAATGTATGTACTTTGTGTGGTTGTATTACAGTTTATTTTAAATGAAAACTCATCCTATAAAACATGGAAGAATTTATCTTTAATGTCACTGGGCGAGAGCAAGTGGTTCGGTTCAGGGCTCCATATCTATTTTTTCCATTTTGTTAAATGTTGGGCTTTCATGCCTATTCAAACATTTTACATATTCAGTTTTAAAACCAAACCAACACAAAACAAGTCTCATTTGTTCCCATTATTTGTACTTAATTTATCAAATTAGCATTTGAATGATATTTTCTGTAAATATTTGTTCCAAGCAGGAATTTCAAATAATGACCGCTATAAAATGATGTTGGGGAAACATTTTTTTATTTAATAATGTATTTTACCTTAAACATTACAAATCAGTATACGCTGTCATCCATTTTATTAATAAATGACATATATGTTGCGAAATACTCACAAAGGACCTGCATTCTTAACAGCAGCTACGGCACTTTTAGATAGTTGTTCTAAATGATGTGATATATTGTTATGCCTCCACAGGATCAGTGAGATTGAGCCTAAATACTACGCAGATGGGGAAGATGCCTACGCCATGAAGAGAGACCTGGCCCACATGGCTGATGAGGTAACTACCCTGTCTGAGTTTATCCAATATGGCAACACATGTTGGCACAACATTTACATCATTTTCACAAGCCCCTTGTTACCTCATGGAACGATTAACTCCCCTGAACTTGCATGAGCAGTTTCTAATGACGATTGTGTTTTTTTTGGGTCTACATGTCCCACAGCTGAGAAAGCCTGGAGCGCGTGTTTCGGGCCCAGAGGCCCCGTCAGGCCAGGGCCCGGTCGGTACCGGTGACCAGGAGAAGGAGAACGAGAAAGACAGCGGAGGAGAGAGCAAAGAGCTGAGTGAAGTCAGCGAGGCGACGGAAAGCACAGACGTTAAAGATTCTTCTTCTGATTCACAATGACGCTGCAGTCCTAGACATTTTTAAATTCATGCCTCCCTTCCTCTTTTTATCTCTATTTGACAGTATCTCTGGCTTAACAAACTGTGTGACTATCCCTGGGTCAAAGCCTTAACCATCACGTTTTTTTTCTCAAATCTTGCTTTCCACTGCAGTGATGAACAGAAAGACTTGGATAATGATGTGAATTGGGGTGTTCTCTAAATGAAACTAAAATGAAAAACTGGTGTCGATGTTTTAATTGGATTGCTGTTGTCATTACAAAAGTTGCCCAAAATTCTCTGAGAGTTAGAGAATTTCCAACAACTTGTGCTTTTCAAGTTTTCTCAATCTGGTCTCTTAAATATTTAAAGGAAATACTGCCAATAAATCTTTCAAATAATACTTTTCGCATTGCACTTATTTCATAAAGGATGTTAAAAGCAGTGTATTGCAATACACTCTGATAACAGTCAATTAAATTTGGAAAGAGTGAATTCTTGACTTATTTAATAGGTCCACTGCATTTTCTAAATACATTTAGTTTGAATGGCACTTAATTGTAAACTCCTTTTTTACCAGTAACACCTACATGGCCAGTGAAGTGGTGAACGTGAAATTACACTTCAAATTATTACTTCTGTTGTATATATTATACAAAGTAATCAAGATCCATGGGTAAGGTTTTGCATTGATAGTAGAAAAAAGAAAGGCTTTCAGAAAGCATTGCGTGGGCTTAGATGGGCTGAAAGCAGAAGAATGCTTTAGTTTCAACTTGGTGGTTACGTTTTTTTACAAATAAAAACGTACCATATTCTGATATAAATAATAATGCTACATACGGGGTTTAAGATAAATAAAAACATGCTACTGAACAAGTCAGGTTGAAGACTGCAGTGAATGTGCGACCTCTAAACATTAACCATCCTTTTTAAATTGACCCAACAGTGAGCATCTCAGACACTGTAGAGGTGATTTAATGTTAACCCATGTTTCAAAGTTCCATAATAAAGCTTTATAAATATAGTAAAATAGGCAAACGATGGATAAAACTACGACTAGAAACAAAATGTTAATTTTTTTGTTTTTTTAAACACTGATTGCACATTCTCCTCCTGTCAGATAGAGGAAGGAAACAGGAGTTAGACAGAATTGCATTACAGATAACAGCATACTATGCAAACGGCCTTTCAGACATTTGTTTGTCACAACTATGAAATAACTCATTTTCACACCTTCATGCCAGTTTAACACTTTTCATCAAGAGCTGAGAGAGGCCAACGCTGCATGCTGTTGTTAAAAAAAAACCTTGCATACTTGTGCGTGTGAGTATGAGACCAAATGTTAAGCACTTTGGCTGATTTAATGCTATCAGTCTGTGAATAGGTACATGTTTGCATAAAGTGTAAAAGACTAAAAAGGCAATATATAAATCATAAATCATAAACTCTGTGCTCTTAAAATATGTAAATTGTGTCCACCAGTCTTCTGCTCAAACAAGTATTCATTCAGTATTAATTTCCCCCCCCCACTCGACCACTATAGCAGCTGATTTCACTGAGTAGTCTGTGAATACCCCAGCAGAGGGACTAATCAGTGAGAACAGCTGGTGTTTGATTGGACTGAAACCTGCTGCAGAGTTCAAGAAGAAGTCTGAAGAACTCAAACAGGTTTTCACTTTTGACACTAGCTCAGTTGAACACACAAACTGAATGTGTGAGAAGTGTGTTGTGAAAGAGAGCAGTGTGTGTGAGTGTGTGTGTCAGCCAGAGAGAGAGAGAGAAAGTCGGAGAGATGAGTTCCTCTCCACCCACATCCATCCGTGTCCAATGCGAGGGGGAGGTGAAACAGTTGAGAGCTTACTGTGCTATTAACTGGCATCATTTAGTTGCCTCAGTCTGGAGAAGAGACTAGTGAAGACTGCTCTCCCGTCAGGTAAGACTCTTATTTACCAATGTTTTCATTCACTGACCTGTCTCACCCCAGCAAGACTAGTCACTTAAAGTCCAATAAATGTGTTCACAGTGTTGTTTTTGAAGGCTTGTTAGAAATTGCCCTTAGGACATCAACGGCTCCTATAGTTCAGCCTAGATATGTGTTTCTACTTGTCAGAATCAAACAGAATAACACCAGAAGAACCAGTTGAATTTCTATAATAAAGTAAAGCAGCAGAGGTGGTGATTCATTGCTGATCACATAGAGAAAGAATGAAAACGACTAATGGAAAATTATGACTGGCTGGCAAAGTGAGCCACTCTCCTTTCTGTAAGGAGTTTAGAGTTTGTTGTAATCTAACAGATTTCAGCAGGTCAGTTGGTATGTCTCCCTTGGAAAGAAGTGGATAGTGCACAGTTCAGCTGGAGAGAGTGCTGATGAGTGATGTTTGCTTTAAAGAAAAGGGAAGTGGAAGGGTGAAAAGATAGAATGTGCAAAGGATTATGATCAAGCAAGAAACTCTTCCCCTTTCAGTATTGTGTTAAACGGTGTTGTAATAAATTACATCTTGCAGACATCTGCAACTAAATTGTTGTTCATCAATACTTTCAAGGCCTGTCAGATGACCGTTTGTTTGAGAAAATCTTGTTTTATTTTTTCATCCAGTCTAAGGATCTAAGAGTCAGACACTTAAATGTACCTTATGTCTGAGGGTAATCTAGAATATAAGTGAAAAGCAGCTGAATTAGCTGTTTTTTTCAATATAGATTTGGGATATAGGACGAGTCCATCAGTTAACTCCCAAACTGAGAACAAACATCCCCACAGGGTTGTACGCCTTGTGGTTCACACTATTTTTAGGGCAGCAGAGATGTTGCTGGAGCTATTTTTGCCCCTCATGCAGTTCTGCAGCGTGACCGGTGCAGCAGGCAGCACATGCTTTTTCTATTTGCCTGCCGTTCAGCAAAGCATTGCAGCGGGTGACCAGTTTGAAGAGATGTGTTACAGTAAGATGAACATGCTGGTTTCACTCTTTCTGTGGCAGGAGGAAGTTAGCATGGTCTGTAGAGGGAGGGAAGGAGGGGTGTGTGGTTTCAGTACTAAGAGTGTGATCGTTTGTAGAGGCATGCTTGGGTGCAGCAGTGGGTCACAGGCCTTGATTCTATTTTCTTACTAGTCTTTGTCAAGCAAGGAAGATCAAAATAGAGTGCAACCGTATGAAGTACGCTATGACTCTGCAAGGGAGGTAAAAATGAACAGCTGATATTTCATAATTCATGTTGAAATAATATAATATGTATTCCCTTTTTATCCAGAATTCCACCCAGTTGGAGCAACAATGACTTCACATGTGAAACTCCGTAAGGAACGGGTCGGTGTGATAGACTACGACACTCAAATCAAAGGTAAAATTCTACTTTGATCTGCACCATACTAACAACCTCTCAAGCTTTATCACAACCCACCATCACTGATCAACTGTCCGGGGGGGGGGGGGGGGAAATCTGTTTCTCAACAAGAATGAGTCAGAACTCTCTTGTATGTGTTTCTCTTTCTTTGACTTAACTGTTCTCTCACCCCTTCTTTATTTCCTGTCAGAGGTGCGCTGTCAGCTTGTGGACCAACTCAAGGTGTTAGATGTGCAGCTTGAGCAGAAGAGCCAGCAGCTGCAGGACCTGTCAGACTACTTGCGGCGGCGGGGGGAGATTGAAAGCGAGTATGCCCGCTCCCTAGAAAAACTCACTGAAAGGTTCACGTCTAGGATCAAGAGGTAAAGGCAATCTTACAATGTACGCACTTTACTGGCAGGGCACACCTCGCTGTATCTCAGTCTCTGATAGTTTTTTCTTTCTTTCACACATGATTAGGAAGGATCCCAGCAGTCACTCAGTGGCCCAGGTCTGGCTGGCTCTGCTGTCCCAGACCCGCCAGGAAAGTAGGGACCACAATGCACTGAGTGAGCGCTGCAGCAGCTTCCTCACCCAGCCCCTCACACACTGCCTGGAGTACACACAGCGCCTTGCCAAGAAGGTACTGATATGAGCTTTGGCACCCACTTCACACAAACCATAGTCTTAAGTGTTTGGAACAAGTGTGCACATGTACAGGCAAATACCTTAATACTTTACTCATTTGTTTTTCTCACTCTTCCCCTTTTTATTTCTCTTGACATTAATAACTATGTTCCTTCCTTGTTGTGCCATTCTGTCTGACTTTAGAGTAAAGACGTCTGTAATCAGCTGCAAGATGGACTACTCAAGGTCACCACTGAGCTACAGACCGTAAGTGAGAAACCAACCACCCCAAACATTTTCTGTTTCCTAAACAAACAAAGGAAAGCATTACTGTCTTTGTGCAGGCATGGCGGACATACTACCAGTACCACTCAGAATATTTGTGCGCAGATGGAAAGCTGAAGGAGGCAGAGAAACAGGAGGAGAAGCAGAAGCAGAGTGCTAATAAAAAGCTGGAGAGGTTGATAGAAAAAGTGAATGACCTTTTTATGTAACGTTACATTCACGCATGTCCCTATATGTCTGTTTGTCCTCTAATTGATTCATGCTTATCTGCCACAGAGACAAGGAAAGGTCAAAGAGATCAACCTAAAGTGCAGCAAAGCTCGAAACGATTACCTCCTAAACTTGGCTGCAGCCAATGCCTCCATGAATAAGTACTACCTCCAGGACATCTCTACTCTCATAGATGTGAGTGCATCGTCAGCTTTTGTCTTTCACCACCTTTAAATGTGTTTGATGCATGATGTGATAATAGACCAGATGCCATGTTGAAAAGGAATACTTCACCCACAGAGATGACTAATGGTATAGTAATTACTCCTTGTGTCATCTTGACTTTTGAAGAAAAAAAACATGTTCTCTCCTGCTTCCAGGATGAGAGAAATCAAAGTAGGTCTAGGTGATATTCACTGAAATGGATGTCCTCCCTCAGTGTGCAGATATAGGGTACCACCTTTCTGTAGGCCGAGTGATGAAGGCCTACCTGTCCGGTCGGTGCCAGACCCAGCAGAATCTGAGCTCGGGTCTGCAGCAGCTTCAAGGCACCGTGTCCGGACTGGACCAGAGTCAGGACAGAGACCTCCTCCTGCAGGATCACTACAGCACCTTCTGTTTGCCGCTCCGCTTCCCCTATCAACCCCATGACGGAGACCAGGTCTGTATTCTGTCAGTGGGCATTCAGTAGAGCATTCAGATGTTCAGTATGAGCTCTAAACTCTCCTGTGTCTCTCAGGTGTCCGAGGTGAGTGCAGAGGGTGAGATGAGATGTGAGTTGGAGACCCGATTCAAACAGATACAAACCCGACTGAAGTCTGTTTCCCAGGAAACAGAGGAGGTAGAGTACATCGCACAACCCATTGAAACTCACAATCGCCCTTTTTTGGTCTACTGAATCTACAAGTGTTATTTAACCCACGCCTGCATCCAGAGTTCATTCAAGGCTGTAAATCAAATGCTTTTTTTTTCTTGTAAACATGTATACACTCTTATTTGTGGCTTTTTAAAATCTACTAACAACCAATCAAAAGTTGGCCAGCGTGCCATGGCAGGAATGTGCCGGCCTGAAGACTTTGTGACCACATTTCAAGTCTGAGTCACTAAACCTCAAGTCAATGACTGACTATCCCCATTATATTTGTTCCATTAGTTTAGTTTTGCATCTAAAATTATGCCTTTCAAACAGGCCCTCGAATGCAACATAATTGCAATCCTCGTCAGATTTCTCACATTTATTTTGAACATCACACCATAATGCTAATGTTTACCATTGGCATGGCTATTATCAATGGCAGTATTTCCCAATAATATGAAGTTGTTATACTTGCCATTGTCACGCAGGCCAGTAAGAACATGTTGGCGGCTCAGTCCTCCCTGCTGGAGAATATCGGGGACGATGATCTGGAGCCCTCGTCTCAGGAGGGCAGCACTGAGAACCTGACAGTGAAGCCCAGTGTGGCCCGCCGCAGGGCCAGCATGCAGGAGATGGAAACCATCTACTTCACTGTGAGTGCTTTCAAAGGATCATACCATAATTGCTGTGAATGTTTTAATTATATGCAGCTGGAGGATATGCATACTTATTTCTTTTGGTATGATGGTTGGGTTTTGGCTGACTATGAAAACAAGAACAACAGTGTTTAAAGGTGACCGCATGATTAACACTGAAATCACATCTGATCTGTTTTCCAGAGAGTAAAGGAGCACCTCACAGGCAGTTCCCTGATATCTAAACTGCAAGCAAAACATGACCAGCTAAAAGAGGCTGTGGACAAAGGTATCACTTCTGCATTTCACACAGAACTAAGCCAAAAGGCGAACTGCTGACCAAAGTCTTTTGATAACAGCTGTTGCATTGTGCGCTTGTGTTGATGTTCTGTTTTTGTTTTACCTGCAAGCAAAGTACTAGTGTTAGACTTTAATTATTTTGCTCTGCCTCTCCTTTTTATGTTTCCCCCTACAGCAGAACTGTCAAGTGGAAATCAGCCTAGGTACGGATATGAGCTTTTTGGAGCATGGATCAAACTTTGAACAATGCTGCATACTAAGAAAACACATACATGTAACACAATTGCAACAAAATGGAGTTTACTGTGTCTTCACATTATGGTATTTGGCTCTGCAGACCCAATGGGAAGTCTATGCGTGTCAGAAGGAATCACTCGTGTGCCAATTTGTTGCACAACCAAAAACTTTTCAGTGGAGACATGATGTCCTTCATACAGGTAGATACTATCATAATTACTCCCTCTTATTATTATTTCCTCTGTCAGCACTGACAGAGGTTCATTTACCAGCATATCAGTGATGTATTATATCTAAAGTTCATGAAATTTACCACTAGCTTTGTTTCATTCAGGCATCAGGACAACAGATTCCAATTGTTGTGGAAAGTTGCATTTGCTATATCAACCTCAATGGTGAGTATTGAAGACTGAAGGAAAAGGGTCTGCTGCTTAAACGCACATGCATTTGAAGGCATTACAAAATATATTTGAGCTTAAAGCCATTGTGAACATTTCTAGCTCGAATGAATCTAATAATTCTACTACTACTTAGGAGATGTTTTAGTTATAATAAGCGGTTCCACTTTACAAGAAGACTACCCTTATAAAGGGTTTACGAATAGTTTGTAATTAATTTAATAATTGGGTTGTGAACACTTTATAAGTCATTAATAAGCTTTTATAAGACATGAGATAAACAGGGAAACTGTGACCGGTTGCTTGCCAAATATTGAACCAACATGTATCTTTACTGCTAAGCCTAGATTGGCTACTTGGCTTACTTCGTCTTCATCAGCCTGCATCCTTGGTATCTGTTGTTCACTGAGTTGATTCTCGCTAAGTAGCCAATATAACGCTTAGTCATCTTGCCAAATAGTGAGCCTGTGTTGATGTATAGAACTGGTTTATAAATGGTTCTTAATGATTAATAACGTGTTTACAACCTAATTCATAACCTAATTATAAACCCTTTATGAATCCTTTAAGGGTAGTCTTATTGTAAAGTGGTACCTAATAATCTGTCTGTTCTCAGGTCTCCAGCATGAAGGGATATTCAGAGTGCCGGGCTCTCAGACCGAGGTCAACAACCTGAGGGATGCATTTGAGCGAGGTAGGCCTGTGTGTTTTTGTGTGTGTTGGCACGTTCCAATTGTCTTCTCATAGAGTTGCCCCTCACTGTGGCGCATTAATAATGTGGGGCAGTGTGCTGTGTGCTTCTCCTGCAGGAGAGGACCCCTTGGCTGAGCGGAGATATGAACTGGACTCTGTGGCTGGAGTGCTGAAACTCTACTTCAGAAGTCTGGAGAATCCCCTCTTCCCCATCGACAGCACCAGCCAACTCCTGGAGCATGCCCGTGAGTGTGTGGGTGTATGTGTTGAAAAGTGAAACAAGTGTGGTTGAGAGCGTACCGCAGGGGCTTAACTTTCTTTCATCACCCCGTCGTAGAAATTAGGAACGAGGCAGAGAGGGCAGCGCAGCTCAAAATGGTAATCTTTTCCTACCCTGAGCGCGTCATCGTCGTCATGAGATACCTCTTTGCATTCCTTCATCAGTGAGTATTGCAGCTTGGCGCAGTCATCTACGTTATTAGATCATAGAAATGGATAGCACACAAAAATTGAAAAAAAACAATTAAAGCTCTACAAACAAAATGGACATTCATTCCAACAATAGGAAAGCAAAACTAAATAAATATGAAACAATTTAATATGGTTTCAATCAATGTAGGCCTACCAGAATAGTTTAGGAGAAATGGATATGGTAATTTGTATGTGATAAATCTAAGAAGGAAGTAAAAAAAAAAAGGCTCTGCCAATTTCAGTTTAGCTTCCACTAGTTGTACTTTTTCATCATGACCCCCACCGCCCCTCTTGTTTATGCATGAATCCGTGTGTCTGTGCTCCCTGCGTTCAGTGTGTCTCAGTACAGTGACGAGAACATGATGCAGCCCTACAACCTGGCTGTGTGTTTTGGCCCCAGCCTGGTAAGGGGGGCTCAGGACGAGGACGTTGTCGCCCTGCAGCCTCAGATCAACGCTGTGGTGAAGGACATCATCCTCCAGCACGAAAGCATCTTCCCCAACCAGAGCGAAGTTGAAGGACCGATGTACGAGAAATGCATGACGCTTGAACTGGATGACTGGTAAGTGATGAAATATTCAGACGCATGACATGTCTACAATGTGTGGTGGAATGATGATCTGAGGGTGTTTTTTCTGCAGTGAGCCAATCATTGAAGAAGGAGATGTCGAAGCAGAGTACACCCATAGCAAAGATGGTACGTTTCATGTGTATATATTTTCTTTTTTTGTATGAGTCTTTTCATTTCATAGTATTGTATAATTTTTAAAAGGCACAATTTGATGTAAATGTTAGTGTCACGATACACTCTCTATATATTCCCTCCTCTACCCGCACATGCCCATATAGGGAAAAACCAATCTAAAAATGTTTAGTAACAATTTAAATAATTTAAACAGAAAACGATTTAAGACATACAAAAACAAATACAACGACAAACAAACTCAACATTTAAAAAATGTACAATAAACCAAATGTGCGAGACATGAAAATAAATAAAGAAAAGAAAAACATTAAAAGCAGACAAATAATGATAAAATACAGTGGCAATGTAGAGGATGACAGTATTATAATTTGTATGGTATTTTTAACCGTCAGGATGCATAGCTATAAAATGTACCATTCCGTTATTGGTGATATCTTGGATATATTTTTCAAGTGTATATCTTAATCAATTCCCTAAGGAATTGAATGTGTCAATGTGGTGTACTGCAGAGTTTGAAGCAGGATCCTTGGCTGACAACAGCCCAGGTTCATCTGCAGCAACACATAGAAAAGCAGAACGTCCTCGAGCTAACAGCAGCGGGTCAATCGACAAAAGTAAGGTGACAACTGGAGGCGGCATCACTTCAGGTGGAAAGGTAATGCTCCAGATTCCCATTGGGCCACAGAGCAAGCAACGGCGAGGCCAATCTCCTGGCTATGTGCGAAGAGTGTGAGTACCTACAGGGATTACAATTGAATTGTTATTTGTTGGAGAAATGTATATTCAGTGTTTTCTGATCTCTTTCTGCATACAGATTACAGGAACACTCGTCTTCTGAGGATATTGTCATTAAAGTAGACAAGGTCAGTCCTATTTCTAAATGACTTCCACAATGTGATGAGGTTGGCTTTATATCATTTTATTAGGTATAACTAATTATCAAGAGTTAATGCAGGATTTACCATTGCTTATACACCAATATAAGACTATTGGTTTATCATTTCTTAGCAAGTCATCTGCAACTATAGGCCTTTGTAAGTCATCAAATCAGGTAAATTGGCAGTTATAAGTGTTATAATTAAGTTGCTTATAAATGGATTTTGGTGTTTAGCAGCACTTTTCTAGAAGGTAAGTAGTTTAACCATGCTTTATGGAGAACTTTCCTGATCTAAAGAGCTAAAAGACAAACAAAGTTTTATATCTGAGCATTAATAAAGCCATCAAAAGATTGTTCACAACACAAAAGTTGTTTATTAACGGCCCATACCATGGTTTGTTCATATTTAAAGGTATTACTTTTAAATTCAAATTATTTTTAAAGTGTCTTATTGGAAAGCAGCACAGAATTACTAATGACAAACTAAATCAGAAGCCTTTGAGCAGAAGGGAGAGCTAAGAACAAAGAGGTTTTTATCTTTTATTCTCTCCTCACCGTTGTTTATTTAATCTTTTAAGGAGGTCTGTCGCCAGATGGACACTGTCTTCATGGAACTTCTCTCGCGGCAAACACTGCAGGATCCCTCCTCCTCCGCCGCCTCCTCTCCCTCTGCCCAAGGTCCCCAAAGGAAAGGGAAGAAGGATGGACGCGGAGGGAGAGGAACAGGGCTCTTCAGAGCCGCAGAGCCCATGGACTGAGAGGACTGGCATTAGAAGATGGTGTTTGGTTATGTGCTCTGGCAGTTGCTTTCAGCACATCTAGTTCTAGAAAATGAAGACCACTGAAACCCCTGACCCAGTTGTACTTTTCTGAGGTCTTTTATAATTGGCCTTGGCTTATTTCCACAGGGTCGCTCCCCAATCAAACCCTTTTTTATTGTTGTTTCTAATGGCAGAACCCTGCCTTGACTGTAGGCCTGCAGTACAATGTGGATATTGTGGATTACTTGAAAAACACAGGTGTGTTTGTATATCTGTGTTGGTGTTTATATTCAATTTATTAATTTCCAGTTTACAAGTCATATTCTCTACTGTTCAGTCTGCAAACGCACATCTATATAAAAGTACACATACATTCTTCATCCAATGTTTTTTTTTATGAGAAAAGGGGTTGAGGTGGGAGAAACTGTGAACAGGCTACTGTAGCTGTAAAGAATGTATATATGAATGGTTTGTAACTTGTTTCAAACTTGATTTTGCTTGTAAACCAGGCTACATGCCCAATAAATATTTTGTCTATTCTGACTACTCTTTTTAAATATGTTTTTTAAAATGGCATGCGTGTGAATATGAAGAGAAGAACATGTGGGATATAAACCTTGGATCTAACTATGCCTTGCCAATTATGAGGAAATGTAAAAGTTGGATGGAAAATATTAACTTTTATTTAAAATATTTGGAAATGTTTTCCATCATATACAATAAACTAAATGTTTGTTAGAAATTGCTTTACTACAATCACAGATTAAAACAACAAAAAGCTAATATAGGACTTGAAGGAATTCTAGATGTTTTTACAGCAGTCCTTTTCCACAACAAAGTTCTTTCAGTACATACACTTAAAAATAAGCCAGCATGCAAGAACAGGCCTTTAGTAAATGCACTAAGCAATTCCACAACTGGTTGATTATCAGACAAGGTACCACAAAGCATGTATTAATATATTAAAAGAAAAGGCCTTTGGAAGCAAATCGGGCATGGTTCAATTTATAAAAATATATTTATTTTTTTGGATGTGCTATTAACCAAGAATGATCCGAAGTTAAATCTAGTTATACTTAGTTAAAAAATGTTGATCACTGGTGGTGAAATGTTCAAGTTTTAAAATGAAAGAAGACTTAATCAAAAAAAGCCTGGCAGAAAAAGGTCAACGTGGACCATGATTACGCACCTGAATTGCAGAGAAGGAGGAGGCAGTATGTGGAAGCCGAAGCTGCACTTAATGGGGCGAAGCCTGCGAGCTAGTTCAGGCAGTCAACTCGAGCACTTACAGTGGGGCAAAAAAGTATTTAGTCAGCCACCAATTGTGCAAGTTCTCCCACTTAAAAAGATGAGGTCTGTAATTTTCATCCTAGGTATACCTCAACTATGAGAAAAAAAAATCCAGAAAATCACAGTCTGATTTTTAAAGAATTTATTTGCAAATTATGGTGGAATATAAGTATTTGGTCACCTACAAACAAACAAGATTTCTGACTCTCACAGACCTGTAACTTCTTCTTTAAGAGCCTCCTCTGTCCTCCACTTGTTAACTGTATTAATGGCACCTGTTTGAACTCGTTATCAGTATAAAAGACACCTGTCCACAACCTCAAACAGTCACACTCCAAACTCCACTATGGCCAAGACCAAAGAGCTGTCAAAGGACACCAGAAACTAAATTGTAGACCTGCACCAGGCTGGGAAGACTGAATCTGCAATAGGTAAGCAGCTTGGTGTGAAGAAATCAACTGTGGGAGCAATTATTAGAAAATGGAAGACATACAAGACCACTGATAATC
>NW_011370135.1:195948-215818 GCF_000735185.1 Notothenia coriiceps | reverse complement strand
TGTCAGGGTTGGGGACAGCTACTTCCCAATAGAAAGTACCCTATACATGATGTTTTTGTATATATTAAGCTTATCCCTATATAATTTAATGCCTTATGTTTAAATAGACCATAACATATTCTTAGTAAATATCTATGTCTGAATACTTAATTGTTTTGTTAAATAGTTTTTCTTGTTATGGGACTGCACTTTGTACTAATTCGGTAGAATGCCCCATATACTAGTTTTGTCTATAACATTGCATTAAACTTTGTAAGCAGGTCATGTGCTTGTTTGTAAAATTGAATCTAGCTGTCAGGTAAATGTAGAGAAGGCAATACAGCTTGCTCTATAGAGCACATTTTTCTACCAATAAATGTAATGTTGTGCGTTGGCAACTGTGTTAAATGTTTTTTGTTTGTTTAGTTTTTTATGTTTCACTTCCTGTTTTATTTTGTATTCACCTTGTCTCGTTCCTGTTTCCTTTATTTCCCGCCATCGTCAGTGTCTGCCCCGCCCCTGATTGTTTCCACCTGTATCCACTTACCTTTAGTATATAGTGTCCTGTCTCCCTTTGTCTGTTGCCAGATTGTTTTGTGTCTTTTGACAAACTCTCCAGCGTTTTCCAAACTCTTCTAAGTTATGGTTACGGTTATTGTTCATATTAGTAATTATAGTAAGGTAAGATCAGGTAGAAGTATTTTTCTAGTTTATTTGTGAGGTAAGCATTTAGTGTAGATTTATCATTGTATGTATTTTTCTGGATCTGCCGATCCTGTGGTTTTGTTATTCATTATATTTTTCACAACTGCTTTTCAAGTAAAGACTCTTTTTGATACTTAAATCCTGTGTCTGCATTCATGCTTTTGGGTCCACTCATTGTACACCCGTGACACTTAATGTGCTTTACATGTATTAGAGGGAAAAAAAGAAAGATCTACACATATACCAAATGTTTACACACACTCATCTGCATGCATACAACAATCTCATATACTGAACAAACTCTGCCAACATAAGTAAGACTGTGTACATAACTGAATATGACAACATTAATAGCTAGAAGTCTATGTTTGTTTTTAGTGTATCATGTTTTTGTTTATCGTCTCACTTTAAAATGTAAACCACCTAATTTGCTCATAACATTGAAGTCTTCTTACTCAATTCAACCTATTCCTAGCCGTCTCTCTTTATATTTATATTTTAACAGATGTCCAATCATACGAAGATGTCCTTATTTTTGTATTAATGTAAATTCTGCTTCTTAGCTTTAAACGTACATACAGCTTATAGATGGATTAAACTGTGATATTTTGGACCTGATTGAACAGATGGCAGTCAGGACGCTCCACAGGAACCCTCTGCAGGCTGCGTGGCTGTGTGGTCTGCTGGCTGCTCAGGTGCTCAGCTGTCCAGACTCCTGCAGCAAGTGTTCAGGCCCAGAACATGACCAGTGTGAGCAATGCAGAGCAGGATGGACACTCCACAATAACACCTGTGTAGGTACTGTGCAGAGCTTACCTTCACATTTATGTTTGGTATAGGACAAGCAGACTAATGTTCTAAATGTATTTTAATGAATGCATGTTTTGATCTGTTTCAGACATTGATGAGTGTGGCACTGAGCTGGGTGTCTGTCCTACAAACAGATACTGCTTCAATACACAGGGTTCGTTTGAGTGCAGAGGTCAGTGGTCTACAATCTGTGTAAAATACTTAATATGTTACCTTCTTCTATAGAAATAATTAAGACCAAATGAAATAAATAACTGAATAAACATAACATGCCAGAAAACAGTGGAAACATATCAATCATGATTTACCAGAGGGTTAGGAAGACATCCTCAAACACCTTGTTTAGCTCAACCAACAGCCCAAAACCTAAAGATATTCAATTTACAGAAAAATAGCAAATCCTTACCTTTGTGAGGCTGAAGCCAGCTAATGTATTACATTGTTTGACTGATATAGGGCTAACAAATATATCCTTTATATATATCCTATCCATCTATTCATTTTCTATTCTATTGATGTATATACTTATTATTTGATCAAAAATAAAGAAATAGAGCCCCAAAACGGACAAAAGGAGGTAAAAGTCATCAGTGTATCAGACAGCTCAACCAAACACAGCCACATATAATGAATATATCCTCAATGTCAGTTAATGATATTGTGAGTGAGAAAACTAAGTTTAATCACAAACACAAAGCTGGTTTCCTTACAACCAGTTGAGAATATAAAATAAAATGTAAATCTTTCACTAGTTAATTTTATGTTTTCAAAATATATTATCATGTATCAATGACCATGCAATATCAAGCCTTGTTTTGTAAATGAATACATGTAATGGTCACTCTTTCCTCAGATTGCGACCCGGCCTGTGTGGGCTGTATGGGCAGTGGACCAGCACGCTGCAGGAAGTGTGCCTCTGGGTACTCATTGACAGGGTCCAAATGTTTGGGTGAATACCTTAAACATAATATTTGAAAGAATGATTTTGTGCTCCAGATGAGATTGCATATTGAAGCTCTCCTTGTTTCTCTCAGATATAGATGAATGCAGTGACAGGGTACTTGCCTGCCATGGTCTGGATGAGATCTGCATCAACACAGAAGGCTCTTTCCGCTGTGACTGTGCTGAGGCATTCATCCACAAAGATGGTGTCTGTGTGAAGAAGCAGCAGTCTCGTGAGTCTCATCACAATCCCATGCACTTCACCTGACTGCAGCCTCTCACATGTGTATCTCTCTGTGCAGGCGTTCAGGACAAAGGTCTGTTTGAGGATATCCAGGACGACGAGGTGGAGGTGCTGCAGCAGATGTTCTTCGGGGTGGTGCTTTGTGCTCTGGCCACACTAGCTGCCAAAGGAGATATGGTCTACACATCTGTATTTATGGGGGCAGTGGCAGCCATGGCAGGGTACTGGCTTTCTGACAGGGGGGACCGTTTGTTAAACAACTTTGTCAGCGGACGTTAACACAAATAGTACATGCTGTATGCCAGCAACTTAAACAATTACTGTTCAGAAAATGCAACTGAATCGTGCGCATTCACTTTTGTTATAAACAATATTAGTTTTTGATATGAAAGTATTTTGCTCTGAAAGATGGTCATATTTGTCACACTTTTCTCTCAGTTAGAGAAATTGTTGTGGCAAAACTTTTAAGCACTGAACTATTCATTGCTATCAGGATGTTAAGAGCATTCCATGGAATATAACAAGAATTACCTATACCCTACCTTTTAAGGTGTTTGTGCAGAACCAACCTTTCCTTTAATTCGAAATATTTTAATAAAATTCAAGTTTTGTTACATGAACCTGGAGAAGTGACACTTTTCTCTGTCCCTGCAGCTTCTCTCCGCTGACTACATCTTTTTCTTTCCCCCACTGGCAGGATGTTCTTTACATTTTTTGAGTTTTCATTAAGTCTGTGGTAACGAGTTTCTCAAAAGGAATGTGGTTGTTTATTCTTGGCGCACTTACCAGTCTAGTAGAAAGTTGTTATGGTGTTAGACATTTTTCTAGCTTTAGATGCCTTGTTTTGGTATTTGGTGCCAACAAAATAAAATGTTATTAACTATAGATAGATTTAAAAATAATTAATACAGCTTGCTTGGATTCTCTCCTGATACTGTATCAATGACATTGTATTTGCATTCACGAAAAATAAAGTTTTTACCTGTACTACAATGTAGTATATCGTGTTTACACTCTCCAACAGTTTCATATAATGATCGTAGAATTACTAGAAAGTACTTATAATTTGAGTAGAAAATTGCCAACAGAGACAGAAAGAAAGTCACCTTTATTTGATGGATATAAACAAGCTGGCCAACACTCAATAGTAGTATTCTGTTACATCACATACAATAGCAAACTGGGGAGCTGAGGATAGCCTCAGAGGGTTAAAAAGAAAAACAGAAAACATCACAGAGTATCCATGCTTCATTCAAAACTTTGACTCAGTCTCTCTTTTTTCTCCAGGGACTTCCTCTGATAAAGTTTTTTAAATAGATTTTTATCTTATGTATTCATGAAACACACACCCACCATACCCACACCCATAAAAGCAGCTATGTGCACACACACACTCACACTTACTATCACTCCGTTATCTTTTCTGAATACATTTACACAAGCAACCCCAAAATCATGCTGCACTCTCACAAAACTGCACAGGCTGTCTACTAAGAGGACACAGTAAGTGAGACACACATCACTCTCAAACACAACATCACACCGTCACAATGCTCGATGCAGATGAATGAGGAATGATGCATCATGGGAGGCTAGCTCACGTTCACACAAGTAATCATTCAGCATGCTGGACACTCACATTTAACGTGTTCCTAAATCTTTACTGTACAGCTCAAAACATTTACTTATACAAATAGTACAGTCTCAAACTGGCATATTTTATAAGCTTAAACCATACAACAAATAAAGTTAACTTAAATACAAAAAATGAAGAATAAAAATGTAAACAATTTTTGTTCTGTCAAAACAAAAAAATGTTTCTGGCATTGGTCACAGTGATTTGTTTAATCCAAAGTTTTCAGCAACATACAGTTAAAGAAAAACAACTTGTATGCAACGATAAAGTGAAAATGTTAGGCTTTTCATACTTTTTTCTCAAAGGCCTTTTGAAAATAACTGGTGAACCTACAGGCCTTTCAAGTCTTTTTCTACACGGCTGCCTCCAGCCACAGACTTGACTTCTTGACTCCACCTCACTGAGTGCGATGTTCGTCCTTCACACCCAGGATTAGTCTTTCGTTTAAGCCCAGCCTCTAAGCCTCTGTGTCTCCTACCATTTTTTTATTTGACACAACAGTTGAGAAATCGCTCTGCATAGAGAACAGGAGATTATCCTTACGTCATCGCTTTCAGTTGGCACGTTATGTAAAATTCAGCATGCATGGGCAGAATTAAAAATGTTTCATGTGTTGTACCATGTAAATCATATATGGTATTTGATGGTAGGAGAACCCCCTACTTCAAGTATTCAAAAGATAAGGACCTGAAAGTCGGGGAATTGCACTCCGCCCCCCGATGGTGAATTGAGAGGATTTTTGCTCCTCTGTCTGTTTGCATTGTCTTCCCATAAAAAGAAAATTCCAAATCAGGACCTTTCTTTTAACATTTGTAAACACAACCACGAAAGTTTCACACATCAATGGATTCTTGGTCAGTGACAGGATGTGTGTAGGTTCATAGGTGAAGCGGACACGTTAAAGGTGATGCATGCATCACCTTGATTTTTGGAAGATGGGTAGATGGAAAGACATTTACATACAACAATCAACACTTGGCCATATAAAGGAGACACAGGCACCATGAGGGGAGGGAGAGGAAGTAGGGGATTGTAACAGTCTAATTCAATGTTCACTATATAATGCGAGTTGTTTTTTCTACTTGATCAGCTGTCACAGTCACGTATGTCACCACTTCTGCTTACAAGACGACAACGACGACAAAAACGCAAAAGAAATGCATCCCGACAGAGTCACTCGAACCTCTACTTGGATGTTAAACGTGATAGTCATCACTCACAAGTGCAAGTTTCTGACTGCTTTAGTCCAGCAGCCATAATCTCATTGCTACTGATGTGAGCTGCAAAATTCAGTCTTTTTTTTGTTCGAAGTTGTCACCACAAGCCAAGTGATGTTCAACTAAATGTTTTCATAAGGAAGGAATGTAATAATGTCGTATTTTATACACTTCTAAATAGATTTGGATATACTTCTATTCCTCATAAACTGCTCTAAAGCTCTTATATTTTTTCTTTTGGGGCTGTCCTGTTTTCAGACAGGGAATGTTTCTTGTTGCTGAAGGGTTTTCTCACAATGTACAAATCAGAGGAAAATCACACCACTCAACACTCTAAATAAGACATCTCACTGACCTCCAGCCAGTTAGAAAAATAACCATGAGGAAAAAACATATATATCTTGTCAGTTTGAAACGATTTTCTGACCACGTATAGACACACTATAGATTTCTCTCTATATGTATAATATATATGAATATCTATCATATATACTGTGTACAGTTTTTACGAGGCACAGGCCACCTTTTTGAGAAGGAGAAAACAGGTCACTATGTTTGGGGTGGTCACACCGGAGAGGGGAGCAGGACCATACTGTAGTCAGAGATGGGGTGTCAATGGTACAGACAGACCTGCAGGGAAAACATCGATTGAACCTCCACCTTATAGTCTATACTGTATTTATAGTAGCACTCTTCATACCATCACCTCTGTGTGGGTCTTGAAGTAATTGTTGTTCATAAGGTCAATACGTATGTACAAAGCAGTCTTACAGTTGTTTGTGAAGCCCGTTTTGGGGTCAAGTCCCTCTACTGTAAAAGGACTAAAAGATGCTCTTGACCAGGTCTTCTGACACCATTTAGTTTGAGCACCAGCAGAAGCACCATTAGTAAAAATTCCTGCAACACGGAGGAGGTGCATAGGTGCATAGTATCAGAAAGGAAAGGTAAAATGACTTATGATTATTTTTTAACCCTCTCTTGGCCGCTCTGATTGGATGGTTGATTACACTTTTGGTGAGAAATTTGAGCAAGGATGTGGGAATAAAAATGCATTCACTCTACATTGACTTCTGCATAGATTGATTATTTTGTTGACTACTTTTGATTAAAATGAGGTAAGATGAAGAGAAACATTGATAGCACCCACAGCCTTGAGGCTATAACAAGCCCATGAGCTGGAAGGCCCTGCTTCAGTAGCCAAGGGAACCCCACCACTGCAGGCAAGGCTAAAGGCGTACTATCAGCAAGCTTTAAGCTCTCCCTTTTACCAACAATAAATTAAAACAGAAAACGATCTAATCTGGTGTCTGGAAAAAGCAAGTGCCTCTAAACAGATGTGTTGTGTGTTAGCATGTATAAAAGGTAAAAAAGAGGTCACTGTGTGCCACAAAGGGTAAATTAGCTCATCGACACGATCAAATGATTAAAACTACAGAATAGTCATGAGTCATGAGGGTGATGACAGCCAGGTCGAGGGGTCAGATGACACCAGGTGGGTCAGCAGGGCAGTGAGGATCAAGAAACCAGGACAGAGTCAGGTGGGGAAGCCAGTGGGCAGGAGAAACAGACAGAAAGAAGACCAGGATCTTGATCCATCGCAGGGAGGAGGATGAGGAACAAATACTGGGCTGGCAGGCAGTCATGAGATCTCTGCTGGGTGGATGGAGAGGGCGTTGTTGGCCTGAAGAGGTGTAGTGATCAGCAGGTGACAGACAGGTGAGGTGACCTCTGTGAGACGCAGGGCTGCCATGTTGATCACATGCCATGTCCAAGCAAGAATCTGACAGGGCACATCTGTCTCTATGGGCATCAACATCATTTTAATGTAGTCCTGCATCTGTGTTTCTGTACAGAGGAAGAAGAGGACGGCTGCTCCTGTTTCACACAGAGAAGAGGTCCCAGGTCACCTTGAGCAGAGAAAAACTAAATAGAGTAAGTTTGTACATTTATTTTGATTAGATTCTTTGTGTGTGTGTCATTGTACATTATGTGTTGGAAATTACCTGATCAGCTGTCAGTCTCCCCGCCTGACCTGCACACCTGAGTGCCCCCTCCTCGTCCCCAGAGAAAATAAACAAAAGTCCCATTGCTGAGTGTCGACTGAGTGAAGGTAATACATGTTTGGTCGGGTAGTGTTTCAACTTCGTGGCGTGGCTGTGCTACTCCAGTAGTGACTGAATCATCTGAATGTGAGAGATTACAAAAATTAAGGCGTCATGCAGCTGTTATAAAGCGTGAAGAATCTGAGAATCATAAAGTTATAACGTCTTAAACATATCTCACCCCGCAAAACAATATTAGAGCTTTGGTTGTCACAGTAAGGATTATGCCCAAATGCCCTCGTCGTCATCCTGCTAATGGTAGCATTTCACACAAGCAGCAGAGATTTGCATAAGAGGAGGAAGTAGACAGAAACCAGAGTTACAGTTGAACAAATAACCTCTCTGTAACAGCAGGCAGTGTGAGAAAGAAAATATGTTATACACGTCTACGAGTAAAACTAAGGATTTAGTGGTGTGCTAAGTAGTTGTAGTACTGTTTTAACTTAAAACTACAAAACAAATGGCCTCTCACCTGGTCCTGGGCAGGGCGGTGACCAGCATGTGGGGGTCCTCGGGCCGGCCCCCCACGATGATGGGGCGATGGGTGACGTGGATGTTGGCCGTGATGCGGGTGCTGGGGGTGCTGGGGATGTGGATGTTGGGGGTGGGGTCCTTGTTGGGGAGGGCCGTGTGGGTGCTGCGGGTGAGGGTGCTGGGGAGGAGGATGTCCGTGTGGGTGCTGGGGAGGATGCTGAGGGTGCTGTTGGTGAGGGTGTTGGGGCTGTGGGGGTCGTGGGTGCTGTTGGTGCTGAGGAGGTGGTGGGGGGTGCTGCTGGGTGTGCTGCTGTGGGTGCTGATTGGGGTGCTGCTGGGGGTGCTGATTGGGGTGCTGATTGGGGTGCTGCTGGGGGTGCTGCTGGGGGTGAGGGTATTGGGGTTGTGCCTGCTGTGGGTGTGGGTGCTGTTGGGGGGCCTGCGGGTGTTGCGGATGCATGGTGTTGGGATATGGAGTCTGCTGGGCGTGAGGGGCGTGAGGAGCGTGAGGGGCGTGAGGAGTGTGGGGAGGGTGGGGGATGGTGGGAGAGTGCGGAGCATGGGGAGCGTGGGGAGGGTGGGGGTACTGAGGCTGGGGCTGAGGCTGAGCATGGGGAGGCTGAGCGTGCGGAGGCTGAGGCTGGGGGTGGTGAGGAGCGTGGGGATGATATTGTTCGTCTTCGTAGTTGTCGGCGATCAGCTTCATCCGGCTTTGTGTCTACAGAAAGAGAGGACTGTTAGTGCATGCTGATCTGCAGCTGTTAAAAAGAACAGTATTCCCTCACAATGAACATCAAATGAGTTAATGACTGGACAATACACAGCATTTAGTAAATGTGGGTTGACATAAAAACAAGGAACACCTACAATGTTTTACAATCCAGTGCAATAACCATGCAAAAAACACTGAGGCGTATGTGTTTCTTTTATTCTCAGACTGAAGTTGATTCATCTCTGTATTCATTTGGAACTATACTGTGATTTGGTTTAAAAAATACAGGAAAAATCTAAATTGTTGCTTTTTTACCAAGTTAAATACCTAGATCACTACCACTGTACACTAAATACGGATCTAAAGTCACTTGCCAACTGAGCATTAAGATAAAAAGCTAGAGAAAAGTCCAAAAGCATCAAAATTCACTCGCAGCACTTTTAAGCTCACTAACTAACGTGTTACTATACATCATTACAAAGATGTGGTTCAAGGTGAGTTTTATGCTAAATCTCTTCCTGGGTTGGGTTCAGTGACTTCCTCACTCTCAGCTGTTTTCCTGGGAACTGCAGTCTTTCCATACTAATATTTACCGTATAACATATTTTACAAAATGTTGAACTGGTCTTTTAAGTGTCAGTCCTTGTTGACATGGGACTATGTACACTATAACCACAATTTGTCTTTAATCATGCTGTTTCACTGCATTCTCTCTACATCATTATGATTAGTGATAATCCTTTGTGTACATACTTTAGTGTTATTGACTGTACATAAACTACAAGAAGAGCTGCTCATGAGTCATGTTGAAAACATGTTGAAGTTCACTGACAATAAGCAGCATACGTCACAATAAACAGAGGTCTAACCGTCATTATTTTTTAATGAATTTATCATAGCAATAAAGGGCCCCTTACAGAGACATTAAGAGGCCGTAATGTCGCTGCCTGAATTCCTGCTGTGTAAATCATACTAGACCTTTAGATCTAAGACTTCGAGTGAGACTCGGGTCAAAGATTAAGATTAGACTTGGACTTGACTGCTTCAAGACTTTACTTACTTGAGACTTGACTCCTTGAAGACCTGACATGCCTTGAGGCTTGAAAGCAAAAACATTTAAGACTGAAGTTTGGACCTGGTAAACACACCTTGAATTTAACATCACTAGGCCTATGCACTGAATGGATTTGACCTCAGCTATGGAAATGAACACAGCTTTGATAGGAAACTATCAAAGCTCAAATGAAATGGCATGTTGATGGCCAGATAAAACTGCCAAATGACTTGCAAATGAGAACTTGTTACTTGAGTTGGACTTGGATGGAATGACTTGCACAGTAACAATAGATTTGACTCATACAGCAAAATGAAACATACTGAACAAGCAAAGAGGATCAGTGGCCATGCATGTGCACTACCCCCTGTAGATGAAATGGAAAAAATGTCTCGTTGCCTTGTGCAGCTACATTTTTCATTTTGATTAATGTTGCCTTGGCAACCATTACAGTGCAGACAGTTTTCATTGACATTGTGCTGCAATACTAACGTGTTGCTTGAGCTGGTGCATCAGTTTGTCCCGCTCCCTCTTGAGGGACAGCACCTCATCCTGGGTCTTCTTTTTATTGGAGGTCGACAGCTCCAGCAGTGCAATATTAGCATCTTTCTCACTGATGGCTGCAAGCAGAGCCTGTTGCCTGAAGAAGAAACAACATTTTGTTATCAGCATTTATATTCTTTGAATTAGAAAGAACATTCAATAAATGTTATACAGGTAAGCCATCCAAATCCACTCTTAATTAAAGAAACTTCAGATTCAGTCTACTATTTATTTAGTATCTGATACTTAATGGACCAAGAAGTATACTATAGGAGCGAAAAGGCTCAATTGATTTCAAATGTAAACTAGGAATTGTTGTATTTATGTATGTTAATGTATTTTAAATTATTATTATTTTAATGGAACATTTGAGATTCCAGACCAGTAATCAATTAAAGCCTTAGCCAGAAAAAACAACAAGAGAAGTGGCCATCACAAAATTATTTGATGTATTTGTGAAGCTGACAATATGCCCCTCTACATATCCACTTACATATCACACAAACAGTACAGCTATAGACTACGATCTCAACATTACATCACTCTGTCCGTCCCCTCAGTACGCACGGTGCTTGGGAAAAAAGCTATATCATACTCTGCCTCCTCGACCTGGAACACACTTCAGCAGGAGCTTAAGCTGACCAGTTTGATACACATCACGGATTTTAAACTCATTTTAAAAAAGCTGGAGAAATCATCTGTGGGTGTTTGCACCTGCTATATCTGACTACTGTATATGGATTTCAATTACTACTTTTTTTACGATGTTGTATTTTAGTGTTGCCTCTGTGTTTAGTGTCCTGTCTGTCTGTAAATTTGTGCGGCAGTGTTACCACTGAACAGGTCTCTCTTCAAAATGAGACCCTGTGTCTCAATGAGATTTTACACCTGTAGAAATAAAGGCTAAATAAAATAAAATGTCATGATGGCACTAACTTCATCTCCAGGATCTCCTCCAGCTGTTTCCTGCGCTCCTGTCTCATGTTGGTGAGGTTGCCGTCCCGCTCCTGCAGGGACTGCTGTGTGGACGAGAGACGCTGCTTTGTGGAATCCAGCTCCTGCCTCGTCCTTTCTAGCGTGTTCATCAGCTCCTCCAACTGCATCACAGAGGAATCCACACAAGATGTGACACATAGAAATGAAGACGCATGTTTCCTTAAAAACATGTTGAAGCACCGGTTAATACCAAGCAGCAACCTTTGGGTCTGAAACGGGAGATAATGTGGAAGTGCCTTAAACCTGGATCTCTCCAATATCCAGCAAAAGGCCATTTGAAAAAGAAGTCTGATTACAGTATAGAGAAGTCTATGAGAAATCGACCCTACTTTGGATATGATTTATAACCACTTCAAAACATATGGCCCTAACAAGTTTGAAGCGGTTTCAAGTCTCCTTCAATCCAGAAAGATCTTCAGTTTGTAAAGGATGGTCGTACTTATAGTAAAACAGTTTTTGACAGGTCGCCACCACAAAGGTGTCTGTGTTGGTTGTTGTCGTATTCTGGTCGTACAACGTTGACCTATTCACGGTGTCATTTCACCTCAGAACATTTAGTCACTTTTTGTCCCTAAAAGTGTATTTTTCAGTGTTTAATTTCAATTTTCTTCACCTTCTTGTTTCATAAAACTGAGATAGTGACAGCCATGCATAACTGGAGCTGGCAAAACAGCAGTCAAATAACCGATCGATGAAGTCTTGGTGACTACGTCCCTCTTTTTACATACAGTACATAGTACAGTGTACTTTCTTAACCGTACCTTTAAGTGATCCATGGAGCCATCCTTACGAGGGTCTTGTCCTAAGCCCTTCTTGTCCCCTTGTGGTCCCAGTTTGACATTTGGACCCTTCTTGGTCTGGTCTTTGCCACCTTGTCTGTAAAACCATAACACTTTAAGGATATTTCCATGCTTATATATTATTTTCGGAAATCCAATCTGTAGTTGCTGCAACATTTATCTACTATAAAATGTCAAAATGCATTATATTATTGAGGGATTAGTGTTGCATAGGAAGTAAGTAGTGTGAGTAGGGTACAATATATTCCCAAATATCATACAACAAAAAGAAAAAACATGAAAAACAGACAAGAAAACAAGTAAAGCGTAATGGATGATCGTGTCAGGTGCATTTTGAATGAATTTTGTTTAAAAAATGGTAGCAATCACAAGATGACCGGGACAGCGACAAGACATGAGTATCACAGATTAATTCATAGCTTAATGTAAAAATGACATTGCTGAAATGAATCACATGTTCAAGCACAAGAGTTAGGGTGGATCGAGGTAGAGATGGGTGGGAAATGTGGGGAGGGGCATAACTTACCTTGGAGTTAGACTGCAGATGGGGAGAGGATGAGGTAGAAGACAAAGATATGAGACGACAAGTGGAGGAGACGAGAGCACACAAAGGAAGGGTAAAAAAAAAAAAAAAAAGATACATTAGATCCACAAAATAAAAAACAACCACAAAAAACAGTACAGAGGACCCAGAGGAGATCACTGTGTATTCATTGTGCATGGGATATTACAGAGTCGCCTGTGACAGCCACTGCACTGCAGCCTGACACAGATAATACAGGATGCACCTTCTCTGAAATTACGGCACCGTGTGCATCTGCTGCCAAACCTTGGAGACATGCAGTCAGACAGGCACTAGTCAGCAGGGCGAAAGAAGAAGAGGGAAGACAGGTCTGAGTGGCCGAGCAATAGGAAGGAAAGCCAACCGCGGTTAGACTGGGAGAAGGAGTGAGCTACTGGGAGAATTAGTAATGGATGCAGGGAGGTTCAGACAGAAAAGACCCAACTGGACTGACACACTTCACGATTAAGGGTTCAGTCCAGACCCTACCTACTACAGCACCTCACTCACAGATGTGTGTAGACTTGGAGACTCAGCTCTGTTCATGCAGGTCACTAGGCTGTTTCCCTTTGTATCGGTTAGAGCAAGCTTGGAAGGGTGAAGGGGAAGGAGAGCAGGAAGGTTGGCAATGAGAAAAAACCACAAGAAGAGAGAGGGGCTGTCAGGGGAGAGTTACAGAGTGTGAGGGTAAAGGGGGAGATGGGTGGATACAATGAGCTGAGGAAGTAAGAAGAGTCCTCAGCTCTGGATGGAATTAGCTTGTATAGGTTGCAACAGACAACCAACGCCACACAAAGACACAAAAACGTGAATGTGTGCATCTGTTAATGTGTCAGTGTGTATTTTCACTTAACAAAGCACACTGAAGGACAGAAAATATAACAGTCAACAAAATGGATGAAAAACGAAAGGTGAGTAGGGAACAACACGCTTCTAATGCAGTATATATGCAGTATTTACAGCATCAAATACATATATATTTATGCACACTTTTTGACAGGGGCTTTCAGTTAAAACTGTGAACATTTCAAAGTCAAATCTGTGAAATATCGTTACTAGTTTGCTGCAGTTTTTTGTGGGACTTTACTATGCATATTTACAGAAGCAGGCCACAGCAGCAAACCAAGCATGAAGTAAAGTCTACTGTTAAGCCAATCCAAAGTAAAGCACAGAATATACTATATGATGGCCTTTGAAGTACAAACCCTGAACTCAAAACATGTCATTCATTTGGATCATTAAGACTTACAATATTTGAGTCACATATGAAATAAATAATTATTTTTGACGTGGTGCTGGTTTGTCATTGTAATGTGATTTGTCAATTTACTTTATTCCCCATTCTGTCATCAGTTCAGGCTAAGATGACTTTTAATGATGGTTGCCACATGCAATTTGGATAAATAATAAACGTGCTGCCTAAACTCTCTCACACTCACACAGAGTAGTTCAAAAACACTCATGGCACACATGCATACCGTTGAGTAAACACAAGAGTAATAAATAGAAGCAAAAATGAATCCAGGGATCTTTGCATCATGTGTGCAGTACAGCGCCAACACCACCGATTAAAAACAGAGCCCGTCACTCTGATACAAAGTGATGTGAATCCTTCAGACAGCAGGCAGACCCAGGCACACAGGTGAAACCAGATGCAGTTGCAGCAGTCGCAGTCCGAGACTTTAACCACGCAGCCGAGCAGAAAGTGCCAGGGCAGAGCACTCACTTTCCCAGGAAATCCCACACCATGCCCCCTATCTGCTGGGGGGCTGCGGACACTGAAGGGAGCGGGTCAGGGGGAGCTCTGCCACCGGGACGAGGGGCGGGGCGAGGGGCAGTGGAAGGGGGGCTGGTGTCGGGGCGCACAACAGAAAAGGAGCCCAGGAGATGGTGGAGAGATTTAAAAAAAGGGAGGGTTGAGTTGTCGATTGAAAAAAAGATCAATGGCAGAGGTTGAAGGAGGGATAGGTGGGCATGAAACAGATGATAGAGAGGTAAAAGGGACAGAAAAGAGTGGGTAAAGTTGGCAAAAAAGGAAAAGAACAGTCAATTAATTGAAAACCACCAACAAATGAGCATGAGACAAAAATTAAATGGACCCTGTTGCTGTGAGGAAGAGCAAATAGAACTTGTTTTTTTTTTTAAAGCCACATTTTCACTGCATGGTACGGCTCTACTCAACTCTTAATGACCTCTTTCTTCTCTAGACAGAGCTAATGTGTCCTTTTCATGCAGTCCATTCAGTCTTTATTTCATCATTTTAAATTCCAGCTAAAGTGAATGACGATGGTTTCCTCCAGCAGCTGAACCAAAGCCAAAAGCTTCTAGTGTTGAGGCTCAATACCACGTACCACACTGAGAGGTGAGCCAAGAGCTGATGAGTCCACCAGCTTTATTTATGTGGTCCATTAACTGAAATCAGTTTGACCTCTTCCATTATGGGGCTGATTGAGTGGCACTTTGTGTTCAAATAGCACATCTCACATAGCGTCACAACTTCAACAGAGAGCCTTCTGTGTGTGTCTCAACAAGCAGCTGAAATGATTGTCCATCAAAGGGTGTATTTCTGAGTGTAAGACCAGGTCTGGGTTCAGTGCAAGACAATGTGCTTTCTCAAATTCACGATACCAAACACCACAGGAAAAAGTATCTACATGTATATATATATACACACAATATAAATAAACATTTGGGATAATAACAAATTCGCACAAATTACAAAATAAATGTTTTGGAGTTTTTTGTGTGATCCAAACAATAAAGCAACATTTAAAACAAATATACAGATAAAGCCATAACTATCTGTATGTCCACAGCAGCAACATAGCACTTTGAGTAAGAGAGAAAATAAATCTGGATTTTTTAAATCATGTTGTGCTCCTATAATGAATGTTTGCATTATTGTATATCATAGTTTGAAAGCCAGAAGGGGTTTGTTAGAGGATAGTGTGTTTATGCACTATGCAGAAATCTGATTATATATGTTACTATACCAAAAGTGAGGTATAACATCAGTGTAACGTTAAGGTTAAGATGCCTTTGAATACTTTCGCCAACTTGTCCAAGCAGTCAAAGTTAATTACCTTTCCAGTTCAGCGATTTTCTTGTCCTTGTCATTCTTTTCAGTCTCCACCTCTCGCAGGATGTCCAGGAGCCTCTCCACCTCCGTCTGAGACTTGTTCGCCTCGTCCTTGTAGTAATTCACCTCCTTCTCCAGCAGCTTCACTCGGTCCACGTACTCCGGGTTCCCTCTGGGGCCGGTCTGATGATCCACCTCATGGACCTTCTGCATCCACGTGCCAGAGAAAGACACAAACATGCACGCAACCACAGATACACTCAGTTAACATTATAACATCAACATAATCATGCAGCACAGCACAGCATGTTTTACTGCCCACTGAAGAGAGATACACGCGGTACATTGCAGTCCATCATTGTCTTATATTAACCACTCCCCTTGCACTCTCTCTTTCCCTCTCTTTTTCTGAATGAATATAGCAGAGTAAAATGTTGTGGACAAGGGCATCATTACTGGTGCTGGCTCATTAGCTTTAACAGAGCTATTATTTAGCTCCATTTAACAGCCCTCTGAGACTGCCAGACACTTCCCCCACTTGGTGAGTGTGCAGAATACAGGATTGGGTGTGTTTGTGTCTTGTGTCAAAAATGGTAACAAATTAGTGGCAGTGGAAAGATAAATTGTGATTCTGTCTCTTTCTGTCACAAACTAAACACAGCTCCACTGCTTGGTCAATATTGACTTATCTCACTACTATTGCAACAGTTTGTAACTCTTCATGAAGTACATTACAGTGGTACACATCACCCTCGAGACAATATGCAGCCACACGTCAACACAGGTCTCAAAAGTGCAAAGTTGTACAGAGCCAGAGTGCAACCACCAAAACACTGCAGAGATCTCCAACCACGGCTGACACCTCAGCTAACCACACCACACTGTGACGAAAGAAAGCGTGGCAACACCAACAGTGACAACATGCAACAAGGTCGACCACGTCATGCAAACCCAACGAAGCTGCACAGTCTTTGTGATTGTCAGTCAAAAGAATGGAGAATACGTTTCATATTTTAAGCATGAGGAGTGATGTCAGGATTTTACTTGTGGGAGATTTCTTTCAATGATTCAAATTGCTAAAATGTACATCGCTATTATAGATCCACCAATTCATGTGAGGGCATTTCAAAATAACCTTGTCAAAATAAAAGTTTTGGATATAGAAATTAGGCTCCATTCAGCCTGCTGTTTAAGATGTCGAAAGCCAAGGATTTTTTTAGGATGTGTTCAAAGATTGTAAAAACACACTCTAGCTACTTTATAAACTCAACAAAGATCTGTCAAAGATACATGTGATCGATTATCAGTACACCCCTTGAAACTATTTTACGCCTGACCTGGATCTGAGATTCTTAAATACACAGAATTGTATTCTGTAAAAGACAAAAAAAAGTTATAATCCACATTTTATCTCCGTCGTCTTTAAACATATTTTAGTTATAAAAACGATAAAAAAAGGTCAGCTTCACACTTCGAAACCTGTTGTTTTTTCACTAATGTGCAAGAAGAAGAAAAAACACTGTAGTTAAATACACTAGCAACAGATAAACCAGCTACAGACCACTATTAATAAAGTTCAGAATACTCTTGAAATACTGTGCAATAAGCACCAGCTTCACCATGTGTCACAACACAAACAGTTGCAGGATGAGTACGTTGCACAGGACTCTGAGTGCAGTGTAAAGCTCACTATATCAGTACGGTGTGATGATCAACATGCGTCTGGTGGCTCGGAGGTGTAAGCAGAACCTGCGCTGACGGCTGGCATGATCACCATTTAGCATGTTTCAAAGACGTAATCAGTGGTCCTCATGCTTTCAATATGTGCCTCAGAGAGCTCAGGAGAGGGACTTACAGGATTTTTCATGTGACTGAATAGTTGCTCAGCTTGCTACATTGAAAACGGAAGGGTTGAGGAAGGGAGCGGGGCGGGAGAGTAAGTGTTAGGATTTAGTTGAGCCAGAGGAGGGAACAGCAGGATCAGACATGTCACAATACATGTTGGAAAGAGCAGTAACATAGTGTCAGTACAGCACACGTTGTTACAGGTTAGGGACAACACAGCACAGACAAATGTAGAGGGACAGACATGGGGATAGTCTGTGGGTAATGGAGTAGGAGGAGGCGGAGGACGTATTTTATGGACTGCCTGCTCCCTGCAGCAGGCCTAACAGAGCAGTGCAGCCAATCACAGTAGCGAGGGTGTTATTATCATAATGAACTGTGTTTATATAAGGAAGGTTCTCATTCTTCCGTATGAAGCTTAAAAAAGGATTAAAAGTCTTCACATTTCCTTATGTTTAATGGTAAAAAGTGCATTCTGTTGAGGAATTGGAGATTATCCATTAAGAATCACCCTCTATGGAAAAAACACACAGCAAGAAGGCCTGCCACAATGCTTTTTTCATTTTTAAAATTCATTTTATTTGTTTTTAATTTGTATGCAGCCAACGGGAAAAAAAGTAAAACAGGTTTGACCTTTGAAACAGTACTGTAGGTGACACACACATTTCTATAAAGCCTTGTAGTTATTGCTCTTTAACTTTTCTTAAACTTAGATGTCAATTTCAGATGTGTATCATGTGAAAATCTACTACATGGTGTTTGCAATCAGATTGTAATGCCATCAGAGGTTTCACCCTGAATTTGGACTGCCTCTTTCAATGCAACACAATGTGGACAGAATGATAGAGCTTTAAGTCCAGTATAAAAACAAATGGAATAGTAAATACCTGTTTCATAAAATAATAATGAGATCTACATATTAGCACGATGAGTAAAATGTGTACTTTGAAATGTACCCTTACCTTCTGCAACTGGGTCTCCAACTTACTACACTCCTCTTTTTTTTGCTCGATGGCGATCTCCAGTGTTTTTAGCTTTGATTCCTTCTTGAGGCTAGAGGAGGCCAAAGACGAAGCATGATCCTTCAGATCGATGAGGCTGGACTGCAGGGGGACAGACAGCGCAGAGAGTTAGCACAGGTTCAAACCAGCTGGTCAAACTAGGACAAAGTGACACAGGTTATATACAAAGTAAGGGCCTACTGATAGAAACAGGAAAGATATGCAGTAAAGTACAGCAGAGCAGAGTAGTAGAGAAAAAGATGCAGCATGTATTTGTACTCACTGACCTCTTTCTCTGTTAGTTCTATCTGAAGGCCGTTGACCTTCTCCTTCAGATCCTTGTTCTCCTTCCTGTAGGAATCCACTTCATCCAGACGTTCTCTGTCTTCCCTCTCCCTTTGGTCCTTTAAACGCTCTATAATCCTCTCCTAACACACAGAGACATCAAAACAGAGTTAAATTAAATACACTTGAGAATGCTAACCTCTTAAGCCCCACGGACCCAGTTCCGGGGCCGAAATCGCGTCATTTGCAGGAAACAACGTCTAAGGAACCTTAATATTTAATAAACTATGAATATTTTATATCCATATAACGGGAAAAAACTAATTTAACTGATCTTTTTCATTTTTCTTCTTTCAAAAAAACCACACAATGCTAACACTGACCCTCTGAATTAGCCCCGAGCGAAAAATGCTAACCTATTACTGCACCGAAAATCACTCCTAGCTCCCTTATTACTTATCCTAGCTGCACATCCAACACATCGTTTATGATCGTAAAGACACAGAATCTAACGGTGCCCACCTCATCACTGAAAGATACAAACTTGCGACGTTATCAACAAAAACGTACATCAAAACATGTGGCGCTAGGTAGCCTAAAACGCTAACATGGTTTACCTTGGTTTTGTCTGGTCAAAACTGGTCTTCAATGGCATTAAAACGATAAAAACGATGCTGTAGTTCAGGGCTATTCAATTACACATTCAGTTGGGCCAGATTTTATAACTACAAAATTCAGCTCGGCCAGACATTCAGCGGCCTGTAAAAAGCTGGTAATGACACATTTTAAACCAACACATTTTACTGCGATGAAAAACATGCCATTTTATTCATTGTTCATCTAACAAAGGTACGTCAAAAAGTGCATAAAAACACAACAAATTA
>NW_011370135.1:126786-195931 GCF_000735185.1 Notothenia coriiceps | reverse complement strand
ATCATCCAAGGTTAGTTTTCACTATAAGTACAAAATATATTTTGGACGGACACTATAATTTACAGTTTATTACCATGTTCAATCTGAATTTTCTTTAAAATAAAAAAGATCTATATTGATTCTGACTTTTCTACATCCAACTCACAGGTTTATCATTACTTTGAGAAAAAAGATTATTAATTTAACCCTTTTAGAAGGGAAGATATGGTCATTTGTTCTGGGAATGTCATTTTCGAGCCTGAAACCTGAAAAACAGGCTTGGGGCTTAAGAGAAACATTTTAAGAATTACCAAAGTCTTAGCTCAGTATGAGAAACAAGACACATATCAAGTGACTTAAGAATTAAGTGTAAAGCGCTAAGAACTTTAAGTTGTATGAGGTGTCAAAAACAAAAAGTTCAAGTTTGCGGAGTAAACGTAAAGGATTATTACTTGTGGGTTTGATCTAAGGAAAGGTTTGGAAAATATGCTTATTAGCTTTTTTCTGAGACTTATACTTGATGATTGATACCAGTCATGTATATCATGTTTGTTAAATCTGTACAAAAACTGCCACACGTCAATAATTTTGTCCTGCAGCAGGTGTTTTTACATCTCAACTGTGAACATTGCTCCTCCCTAATGCGGCAGTTTTGTACCATACCTTCTCTGACAGAGCCTCCTCCAGGGTCGCCAGGGCAGTGTCTGTGTTACTGGAGTCGGTCTGCAGAGACTTGACCCGGTCCTTCAGATTCCCCAGCTGCTTGTCTTTGTCTCGCAGCTGCTCCTGTAGATTCTCAATCTGACACAGGGAGGAGGAGGTGGCACAGGGACGAAAAAAGGGAAAGAAGCAGGTGTAAAAAGCATGACTTTAAACCAGAGTACCCAACGTTGATTTAAGAGCTGGACTCAGAGATTATGAAAGTCTTTGATGATTAATACCCTCTACAGACAACGTCATGTTCATAGTTTGAAATGTGCATGGGCTTTACAACGAAGCATTTCCATTAAAAACATCCGAAACTGCCAGACTTTGAGGAGCTTAGGAAGTAGAACTGACAATAGAACAGAATATAAATCAAGCCGCAATCTGTTAGAACTATGCATTGAGACTAATGTAAAAACACAGCTATTTAAAGACATTAAAACATGTGTGCTGATCTAATATGCTATACTATATGGTGGACACAACAGAGAAATAAAACCAAATAACCACATCAGGAGAAATCACGAGAGATGTCAAAGAGAGGGATAAAAGTAGATGGATGAGAAAGAGGAGGTGTGTTAGAACAACGGGACAGAAAAAAAGCAAAGGGAATGGGTGAGCGGGTCAGTGTGAGTGAGGGAGTAACACTCAGGGAGTATTTATAGCACACACACACTAGAGGCAGTGAGGCAGAAATATCTTCTTGCTTGTCTTTCTATGGACACTTTTCCCCTGAGAGCAGAGACTCTAGTCTTAATGGAGATAGTAACTATTCTGTTTTATCTTTTCACAGAGTGACTGGTTTTGTTCAGGACACTTAAATCTGACATGAAAAATTGCCCAACTCACCACTCATTTATCTGGAGTAGGTCAACATACACCTGCACCTCCTCACCATAATTCATCGTAACAGATGAATCATGCAGCAATAACTCAGAGTGGTTAGTAAATGGTTTGGACAATTTCCTTTAGTTTGTAGTCACACTTTTTTACTTTTAAACTCCTGTTATCCACCCAAAAGGTCAGGCCTTTTTTTGATGTTCACCTTTTTCTGCAGGACATTGATCTTCCTTTCTTTGACCTCCAGCATGTCCTTCATATCTCTGATTTCTCCGGCGAGAGTGCCCTTCTCCTCCGTCAAGTCCTGCAGCTGCTTGGTTTTCTTGTTCAGGAAGGACTCTTTCTCCTCCAAACGCAGACGCAGAGCATCTACCTGAAGCACGACACAGCCAAACACACCCAGTGCAGTGAGTCTACTTACAATACAATAATCTTACATCATTTTATTTTTAATGGTAAATGAGTAACAAGGAATTATAAGACAAACATAGGCACAGCTATGCTTCTTCTCCCTGGCCTTCTAGTCAGAGCGGAGCATGTCTCATGACATTTCCCTGTGTTTGATTTTTATATTTGCTGTTGTAATTTATTGTCCTCTGTTTTGCGATTGTAGTAATGTGTTATTTATTATTTGCATGTACAGCACTTTGGCTCGACCAAAAATCGTTTTTAAAATGTGCTATATAAATAAAACCTGATTTGATTTGACAGCTAATACTGGCTTTTAGGTATTAATCAATTTTAACTTTATCTCTATGTCATTCAAAGGAGCATAAGTCCTGAGCGAGTATTTTGTAGTATGGGAATGATGTAAGGCGTATGCATTACAGTAAGGGTAATGCATCCTCAGTTAGTTATTTGTTAGTGTAGCTATTTAATGGTTATGAGATGTGCTTTGACAGTGCACTTCTCATTTCTATATATTTGGTGGAGCCCTTTGTCACAGTTTAGTTTGAAGTCCCAGAGTAAATAAAGTGCTGATATGATTTGCAGTAATACGCCTCGGGCTCAGGGCTAGCCTCTTATTTGCTCGGTTTGGTTTGGAGTATGAAAATGTTTGTGTGGCAGTGAATTGTTATGTTTATTTTCTTTATGTTTTAAGGGTTTTTCTGTTACCTCTGTTTGAAGGATGGCAGCACGTTGCTCCTTGGCAGTGAGAGACTCTTTGAGCACCTCGATATGCTGTTTGCAGTCTGAGTTCTGGTTGTTGAGAGTCTCTAGTTTTGTCTGCAAGGCCAGCAGCTCCGACTCCTTCTTTGACAACTCCTGCTTCAGCTGGTCAATCTACAGACGACAACCATTACAATTAGCTATGCATATGTGGGGGTATGACAGAGACAATGAGTGGGAAACAGTGAGCCAGTCAGTAAGGCTTATGCACTATTTTCATCAACACGCTCTCTCATTAAAAATGCATTTGGGACTGACTCTCCTGCATTTGTCATATATTATACATCATCTCTATTCATGATTAATGAAAGAGGTCTAAAAATAGAATAACAAAACTGTGACTGGTTCACGCCTGGTTGACTTTTGTGAGGAGCGGCATGTAAACACAGGGCCAAAGCTCCTGAGAGACATATGAGCCCCAGAGAGCAGCAGACACACACACACACACACACCTTGATACAATAACAGACTTCAGGTGGCCCTGCTGGTGTAGCTCCAACTGCTAAAACACAAGTTATCATGACGTAATGTAGCATGCATGCATAGAAACTCTCACTGCTCTGAAAACTACACAGGTGAAGCGGTAATGTCCTAATGTCGACAGTACGATTCTTGTCAGCACAATAACAAAGTACCCAGCTTTTAAGAAAGAAATGTTAAGTATTGTATTATGCCATATAACTCCCTTGCTGAGTTTGCCTTATTTGGTATCCTTGGTACGCTGATTTCTTTAAAAAAAACAGAAGCTTCTCTCAGATAGTTGCCAACAGAACACTTTGCTGATGAGACAAAATGCTAAAGCAGCTTATTTAAAAGACACATAGCTTTGTTTAGTATTCTCCTTGCTGCACAGTCATACTGTATCTGTACCGAAACGACTCAACTGTGTTTGTTTTTCAGCCATATTTTCATAGGATCTACATTTCATGCAGAGTGCAGACAGAGCTTATATACCTTGGTCTTCATGAACTTGGAGTGGTTTTTGTAGACCTCCATCTGTTTGATCTCCTCCTCTCTGTCCTCTGTGTTCAGTAAGCCGTTCGCCTTCAGCATTTGGATCTCATCCTCCAGATCTCGAATGTTGCGCTCCAGAGAGGCAATTTTGGTGTCCTGCACACAAACATGCAGAGGAGACACACCTCAAAATCCAGACTGACATGTCCAAAAGTTGCACGCTGCAAATGAATGTAAGCTAGATACAAGAGTCCAGGACAGAAAGAAAGAGGGGGACTAAAAGACAGAGGGAGGAAGAGAGAAAGATATGTAGCGAGATAAAAGAGTGGAAAAAGCTCTGGAAGACGCTGAGAGCAACTGCGCTGCGGTATCTGTTGGTAAAATCAGAGGCTTTCTGCTCAGCTCCTTGCAGCAGCTCAGAGGATTAATCACCATTAGGAAATATTGAGCAGACATCCAGCATGGAGAGATTAGCCCAGGACGACGAGAAACGTGCAGAGGGAGAGGAAGAAAGTAACAAGGCGTAGCTTTTGCCGTAGTTGCTTGCAGATCGGTGCAGAATCCAGGCTCTGGACTGCGACTGTGAGTGCAGCTTTAGCTTCACTGCTTTTTAAATAAATAATACAACGTCTTTAAGATTATCCATGGCCCATCAACCTCTCCAGCAGAGCATAGAGCAACCTTGTTCCTTCCTGTCTTTCTCTCTTTTTGTGTCTCTCCTCCTCTCCTCCTAGTGGCTCTGAACTGATGAACCTGTGGCCGTAAGCAGGGTCAGTCCCGCTGCAGAGGAACATTGGAAATGTGTCGAAATGATGATTGACAGACGACCTGAGCACTGCACATGTACTTCGCCCTGCCGCTGCATCTCACCTCAGTGTTCGTGTTACGAGACGAACATCAATGAACTAACATTGCTGCAATAGATATAAGACGGCGTACCTTCAAAGGAGGGGGAATTTATTCCATCCACATGTGATCACTGGTACATCGACCTGGTCAGTAAATCTTACTCTTTATCTCTCTTCCTCTGCCTCTTTCAATCTATCTCCCTGCAAACTGGCCTCTCGCTGTCATAAACAACCACACCTGTTTCCATGGTAGCAGCAGGCAGGCTATATACCATGCACTGTCTCTGGTGAGTGAGCAGGAGAGGGCGGGAGGGATGTAGGGTAGACGGGGAGGGAGGATTATTCGAGCCTCAGCATCAGCATCCACACAGCAGAGGGAGTGGAGGAGAGGGGAGAGATGCAGGGTCTTCCTGCACAGCACAGGGGGGAGGAGGCGGGTCTTCCCTCGCTCTGTATGCAAATCAACAGTATCCCAGAGCACAGATGTCACATGACCGCATCGGGGGAAGGCTGAGGCCTGCATAGTGCCGACCCAGCCGAGAGAGAGGGGCTGTGTCAGCTCAGCGATGATGTCATGATTTATTTTGAGGAAGTGATGTCAGGCCTCTGCAGTGAGGCTGCCGGAGAGTACAGCCATACAACACTTGTTGATCTGAATAAGCATTTTTATACAACATATTGACATATTACAACTGAATCAGATTTTTGTATGTGTTAAAATGTAGTTTGCATGTGAAATGTAATTTGCTTGATCTAAAGGCTAAAGAAAATTATACTTGATGATCGGTGGGCTCTCTCAACTGTCTTTCTTCTTGAATATGTTCTAATGTAATATGAATGTTTGTCCGAGTATTTAAGTGTCCCTTAACCTTGTTAAAGTTACATTAAACATTATATACATATTTTTTTCTCTCCTTGTTTCACTGTCCTATTTGAAGATAAGTATTAAAATCCAAGAAGATGGATTCATAGATTATTAGTACTGCACAACCAGCTTAAATATAATTTTTTTAAATCCAAATGTTTGCATCATTTGATATTGTTTTGCTTAATAATTCAGCTAGGCAATTTAAGTGTCTTCAAAAAAAGATTGTGTGCGTGTGAAAAAGTTTGAAGCACTGCAAATTTCACAATGCCAAACTAAATATAATCAGGCGACCTGCATTCTCTGATATTGAAGAATTAATTTTTGAAACTTCGGTTGCCATGACCAGCTGCTGTATCTCTTCGGCGAGGGACGACAGCTGTAATGTTGAACAGTAATATTGATTCTAGTTGATGTTTACACAACTGCTTTGTGAACAGAAACAAAGTCTGTGCATGTCTGTGTGTGAGAGGGAGATAGAGAGATGTGTCAGTGTGTTAATTATTGACTCAGCTGCTGATCTTCACAATAACAACAGAAGATTCAGCAGAACACACAGGCCTGTTAAGTCATACAGCAGCTTACATAATACAAGGCCTGTTAATGCTAGTGACTCAAACACAACATCTGTGTTTTAACACCTGGTTCTAGACAGACTGTCAATTATTAGCTTGTTTGAAGTCTGTAAACTGTCAGATAGAGGTGCCTTTCTTTAAGAGGTAAAACAAATTAACTAAATGTTAGTTACTCCACTATTCTAAAGAGAAGTTCAATGGACAATTTCATTGGGGACTGCTGTAGTGGGTACAATCCTGGCTGTATATTGTGCGTCTGGTTCTTACTTTCATCTCTATGATGGTCTGCAGGGCTTTGGTTTTGCCTGGATCCTGGTGCAGCTGATTTCTTCTGTGCAGTTCCTTTTAGAAAAGATGCATTATTATGTGGCACAATTACAGCAGAATCTAGTGTTAACGCAACAGAAAGCACGATTATATGACTCAAATTGACTTAAGGGAAAAAACACTACTAAATTCATATAAAGGCACATTGCACATGTAAAGTGTTTATGTTACATAACAATATGCTACAATATGAGCCGCAGAATAAAGCATAATAAATCGACACTGCCCTCTAGTGATGAAAAGTGAAAACAGTTAGTGTTCAGTCTTATACAGTTACCCCCATATATTAATATTAACTGAACCTGGTCATAGAGTACCTCTCGTAGATGGATGTTCTCCTTGTCCTTTTGATCCAGAATAACCTCCAGGTGTCCGAGCTGGGCCTCTGCCTCAGCAATGCGCCTGGCTCTCTCCTGCTCCTCGTCCTCGGACACCCTCCCGGGCCCCGGTGGCAGCCCTTTGCTCTGCAGCATCTCCAGCAGCTTCTTTATGGACTCGTCCCTGGCACCCAGCGTCTGCTTCTGGGTCTCGATCCTCAGCTCCATCTCCTCAAGGGTCTTCCGCAGCAAGAAGAGCTCCTTGGCCTGCCTGTCGTGTTCGGCCTGCAGACGCCGGAAGTTCTCCTCCGTCAGCTCGATGGAGGTGAAATGGTCTGAGCGGTTCCCACCCTCCTGTTGAAGCAAGTGGTTCAGGTCTCTCTGTGTACGCAGCTCATCCTGCAGAGCCTGGATAGTCATCTGGAGGTGCTGGAAGAGAGACTTTACAATTATTGAAATTAATATTAGATGTTACCACAATGCAACGTTTGTCATGGCAACACACATGAGGGTAAGCACATTTAAATACACTTCTTTAATGCAGTTGCACATTGTTCCGAGGAATAATGCTTCAGCTGGTTGGAAAGGGGGAACATATCACTTTCCAATCATTCGAAGCAAATAGACTGCAAACAAGTGATATTGTCAAAATGAAATACGGCCTATTTAAGGACAATTATTATGTATCTTTTTCTTTAATCTATGTGGATGACAATAAAGTTATTAATTCCCTATTCTTTTCACAAGTGAAGATTGCTCAATCTTTTTACATGTGAGCAGAACTAATAAGAGTTGTTATTGTGCTAATCTGAGTAACAGACAACCCGGATGCTTCCCTGCAGTGCAGCAGAGAAGAGGATACAAATAATGTTTCAAACCTCTAAAGTCGAATCCAATTATAGTGAAAAGAGGTCTGAGCAAATATCTTACATTTCATTATTTTTATCTTCAATTTCACTATGACCTTTTAACGTTACTGGACACTGTTATAATTATTATTATTATTATTATTATTATTATGTATTTATTTCAACAAGGACCATGCATACAAATATATTCATCTCAGAAAAAAGAGAAGAGATGAATTATGCCAGATTTGAGCTAATAGCTCATTTCCATTAGTATCATTTGATACTGTATCATTGCACTGTAGAGACGGAACTGTAATGTGTTGATTACATGCATTCTTGTTTGTGAAGAATAAATAAAAACAAGCTCTATTAAGCCTACTATATTTCTTTGTGTGCAGGGGTATTTTTTGTAGATTATGGGGAGGAGTGTTATGGCCTCGTTTCTGTCACAGATTGCCTCAGGCTTGGTCTCTCCTGTTAACATTTTCCTCCAGCAGATATCTCCAGAGAGAGATCAATCTATGTCTAGAAAACGGCTCAATCAGGATTTAGAGGAGAGGAAACCGATTCTTACACCACAAACAAACCCACTTTACAGGCAGTCTGGGCTTGTAGGGTTTGTGTTACTGCAGGGGGATCGACCACCAGACACATTTGGATTGACACAATTCAACAAACAGTCACTTTTATCATTTCAAAGTGTTTATAGGGTAACACATGAGGGTCACAGGAAAAAGATGGGGTGTGAGTTGCTGTAAAGATTTCACTTCCTTTTTGAGGTTCATAGGAGAGGTTGTAATGGTGCAAAGGGATTGTCAGGTGTCTGAAAATACACGGCACACTGAAGGTGACTCTATGTTGTGCACACAACTCGTGGTGCAAACATAGGGACAAACCTTGTTTCTCCTGACATCCAGCATCTGCAGAGCATGGGCAGAATGAATAGAAAAACACATGTATGGTAAAGACAGAGCATCAGAGCATGATAACAAAGAAACGGATGATAAACACAAAACAGCCAGAGATTTAAAATGAGATACACGCAACACAGCTGCTCGGTTATCAGCTCCAGCCCTGAATCAGAATATTATCATACACACAATGAGAAATGTATTTAATGACAACCTTTCTGGAAAGAGATGAAGAGTTGTTTTGAAATGGCTGTAAAAATGGTTCTGAGCAACGGGCATGATCTAACATTGACTTATCTTAGATGCATTCACTGGTCTAATATTGTTAACATTTATTTCTAGTAGCATTGACTAAAAACATTTGTTTTGGTTTGATTTTATTCATCTATCAACAGCCTCCACATAACATACAGTATGTAGTCAAATATTAACAGTGCTAGTATAGTCGAAGCAGCAGCAGGAGCAGTAGTAGTAGAAGTACTGTAGTTAGTGCTGTAGTAGTAGTAGTAGTAGTAGTAGTAGTAGTAGTAGTAGTAGTAGTAGTAGTAGTAGTAGTAGTAGTAGTATTTTTAACACTGTAAGTAAGGGTTTTGTCTTGATAAGATAAAGATAAGACAATATATTAGTGTTTAATTGTATTTGTTGAGGAGCTGAAACATTTATCAGTCTACATTGACTAATTTATTGTCAGTATATTACTTCTCCACTACTTGTGTGAAACATGTGCTCTTCCGACCATTGGGGGGCAGTGTTTGTGTTAGCAGAAGGAGTTGATAAAGGTTTCAGCTGACTGCAGGGCTGCTGCCATCTTTAACAGTCTTGGACATACTTATGGAAGTCATCGACATTAAATCCAGCGACAGAAACCACCTACCTAGTACATCTCAAATTCTGAATTTCATACCGAGTATAGCCTTACTTATTATTATGCTGTCACATCCCAACATTCCTGTTAGATCTTGTAAATATAATGTATAACAATGAATGGATCCATAGACTGTCCAAAACGTATTTTTCCTGACAAAAAACCCTTCAATACAACAGTTATTTTCCTCATAAAATAAACATGCTCCCTAAGTCCCTGTAAATATTGGCCTGCCGCTACACTGCTTATACAAAGTAATTACTATCAAAACATTTTCTCTCTCCTCATATCTTCTGCCTTTAATCTGACCTGGCCTGCTTCCTCTACCCTACTCTGTTCTCCCTGATCAATAACCTGCTGTGTTGAACTGAACAGCAGAAGGCAGCCCAGGGAATCAATGTTTTTCAAACTGTGGGTTTAAATGAATGTATGGCCGTTCCCCCTGACATCTGCAGCAGAACTGTTCTAGCTCCTGTGAGTCAGTCATCTTCTGCTGCACATCCTGCAAACAAATCTTCCAGAGGTTTCTGGAGTCCTGGAGAGATGTTGAGCTACAGTGCTCCCCTCTCTGACTGACACCGGGGCAGTCAGGGGTAACTGCCTGTCATAAATCCTTTTGACACACAATCCTTCTGAGAGCCCCATCGACTATTGCATTTTGTCAAATTTCCCCTAAAAACTCTGTCAAGATGCCAAAGCTATGTGTTAAAGTGTTGGTTGATTAAACATGTAGTATTATACTTAATATTTCCCCCAAAAAACCTTAAGTCAAACACTTAACAGGTAGCGGTTATTGTATGGCAGATATAAGGTTTACGGTCTTTACAGTATGTTGATAATCTTAGCTGGTTGCATCCTAACAATTAACTTGAACTTTGGCTAAGACTGGTGACACCTTATTATTTTTTTAGATCATAAACCAAATATTGTACAGATTAGAAATTTGACCTGATGATGGGAGCAGATAAAAACAGTTTGGGGATCATTCAAAATACAATAATTGATCCCGGAGGGAACATGAGTGTCCGCTTACAATTTCATTAGAATCCATCTAATAGTTGATGATGCAATTCCCTTAAAACCACAAATGTCCGACTCATTGTGGAGCTAGAGGGAAAGTCGGAGGGTCAGCAATACCATTAGCATACATTTTGTTAGCACCATGTCTTTGCAAAACTTTCTGAAAAATATATACTAGTTGCACCAGAGGATACGTTTGGGAATCACCAAAGGCAGAAGCTTAACCCTTTGGGGAATAAACCCCATATCATCATATCTAGACTAAATTTCCTTCCAATTCATCCAATGGTTTTGAAAATATTTCAGTCAGGGCCGAAGACTTGGACATGTTAAAACATTAACATAAAAGCTACTCTGTGCATAGATTGATACTCAAAGCTGATGATATTCAAATTATTTTACAGGTGGCATGCAGACACGAGCAGCTATATCTGCTAAAGGCATATATGTGTGTGTTAAGAGAGAGTGGGCGTTTGCATCTGACAGATGGACAGCTCCAAAGTGCTGAGTCAGAGCATCCTACTGCTCACTACATCCCTAATCTCTGTGTTGTATGTCGTGACGGCTGACAATATACAATTACACCCACAGCCATGCCAGCAGACTAGGCATTTATTCATCTCCACTCAGCAAAAGAAAGGTAGAAATCAGCGTTAATGCAGAAATCTGAGTTGGAACAGCAAACAGGAGTGATGCTGAATTGTAAATTATATTTTCTTTACAGTACTTACAGAACTGTAAAGCAATAAGTGTTTTTCCAAGGTGCAAGGCGCTATTTAATATGGTTTATTTATATTCCTGTTTGTCATCTAAACAGTATAGGATGCGCCTGAGCAGATACTAGGAGTTCCCCTCATAAAACAGAACAGCCAACTGTGACAATGAAATATAGTTCAGTTTTATAAAGCCAAACAATATCCTTTTCATTTACTGAGAGTCACTTTGAAGTGTAATAATCAGCGCACATTCAAATGTATAATTTAGAGAGTGCCTGCAAAGTATTTGCAGATTTCGACTAGGAAGAAAGATATATCATATGAAAAAGGGAAACATTTTAAATCAAGAACCCAACAGGGTCATGGAATATATACCTAAATAATAATATATCTAAATTGTATATGATCAGCTATACAAGGATCTAACCTATGTTCTATTAATGACAGCTATTTGATTTAATGTTATGTCTTAAGTCTTTCACTTTAAACTGATGCAAAATGCTCAATGATACACAGCCTCTGTGTGATGATGACGTGAAGTCAGTGAGAGTCTGTAGACAGCCTTTCAGGGCAGGTAGTGAATAAACTATTCAGATAGATGAAAAGGCTGACTCTTCAACAGCAATGTCAACAAATGAACGCCTTTCAAATAGCACAAGTATTATAGTAGTTGTAGTATAAAAAGAAATTCATTCAAAATAATTTTCAAAAACTAGATTTGTCAAGCTGACATGTGGGCATGAGATGAAAGGAATCAAACTGCCAACCCTGGATAAGTTCATAACCATGAGTGGACTACCTCCTGAGCCACAGCAGCCTGTAAAAACTGTGGATTCACCATCTTGTCTAATTCTCTTTTCATGAATCACCTGGCCTCCTTTCAAAGAAGAACACATCTTTATTGCATTCTCGCTTTTCGTGTAAGATGGACATTTTTGCACTTTTAGCACTGCACTGGTCTAATCTAAAGACGTGCTCTTCCGAAGAACAAGACACAAGCAGAATGTACAACATCCTATCCCTTTAGCTTTGTTCCTTCATTCTCCATTCCCATTTTAATCAATCAAATTCAATCAGATTTGTTTTGTAAAGCCCAATATCACAAATGTGTCTCAGGGTGCATCATAATGTGTACAGCATGAGACACTAAGTAGACATGGAAAAAACTCCCAAAGGAACCTCACAATTAATGGGGAGTGTTCTTTCACACTGTACATGTTTTCCTGCTGTAATAGTTGAGACTCCTTATTTCATTACCTTATTTCCTCTGGCTTAAGCAGCAGCCATCTTATAGGTTCACCGAGGGGGGTGGTTACCACAGGAAAAACCGATGAGCTCTTTTAAATGTTCACATGATACTCCCTGAGTCAACTTGAGCTCACAATGTCATGACCTTTACTCATCATGTGTATGTGACTCCTGAAAGATCTGAACTAGATCTAAATACAATACTATTTAAAAACAATAATAATAGATGTCATCATAAAACGTCCTTTATTTATTTCTTAAATTAATTTAAGTTTTCCGAAACTGTACCTTTAAATATGCAAATTCATGCTTCTTTGGGTGAAATTAAGGAACATCTTAATATCCAAATAAACAGTTTTGTAAAAAACCACAACGCATTAATATATATTTTCAATGTTTGGTTTTCGAACTCATTGAAAAAATGGCCAAAGCAGTCAAAACTGTCCATTGCATGACCATAAGGTTCTCGCTTTAACTCAACATAGGCTACTGTGTGGGGTGCACACCTGCTTCGCCACATATGAATCAAGTGTGCCAACGACTAAATGTGACTTTACCTCTCCCACACAAGAGACAGACGGGTGGTGATGACTAAACACCACACATTGGCAGCTGGCACGACTACAAAGGGGAGAAAGCTGTGATCATGAATTCAAACATCACTGTCCACATTAACACTACAGAAGTAATGTATTGGACGTGTAAGAGACCCAACACCCTATACTATACTGAGACACAGCAGTCCCCTCCTGAACAAATATTCCCCCTTTATAGCACTGTGAGATGTAACATTCGGCAGTACAGAGTAAAGATAAAATAAAAACTTGTCATGCCTTAGAGGCAAGTATCCATGCATAGCAAAGGCAGTGTGATGAGAGGAAGCTCAGCCTCCATTTTGGGGCTTATGTGTTGAATAGGGCTGACTGGGTGGCTGAGCAGCAGTGGTCATGACTCAGTCCGCTCTACATGTAGCTCACAGACTTCCCTCCAGCAGATTTTGTCCAGCTTCAGCATGACAAAACATTGTGCTTTATTCAAGTCAAATAGATTAACAGTATTGCCTGAGCCAGTTAACGGTATTGCCTGAGCCAGTAGCATAGTACATAAAAAATGCGTCCCGGGCTAGTTACCTCCAGTCTTGACCATCGACTGTCGTTTTTAAAGCTCTGAAGGCTACGGTTGGTATTTCACTGACAGTTCAGTTTGTGCTCCAATGAAACAGATGAAAGATAAACTAATGCCTGAGCGGCTTTATTTTTTCTAAGATGTTGTAAAAAGATGCACATATCCCCAGATCTTATTTTTTTAACAAAATAAATGATGCATTTGCTCAAGCTAACCGAGGCCTAAGGTACCTGATGCAATTGTAAAGGCTGCAAGAAGATGGATGTAATGATTGGCCTGAAATTACTCCATTATTAATGAGGCAATTTGCTCCTCAATCAGCCTCTCAAACCCTCCAACCGTAAGTATACACTTACATAAGGACGCCTCACAGCCCAGTATTCAAGATAGAAAAAATACCAATTATAGTAACAAGGCACATCTGCCTTTTATTAGCCGGCATACTTCATTAATGAACCCAGCCAGGAGGAATATAAATATAATTCAATGCAGACATTGTCAGAGCAAACAGAGATGGACAAGGCTGAGCATAAAATACAATAAAAAGAGTTCTTGCTTTGTATCGAGTACAAAAGACATGAAAGCCAATGCTATATGGCTTTCTTCTGTCGGACACATTCAGCTCCTACAGTGTATAAAGCCAAGCTAAAAATATATACAAGGATTCCCGAAGAGTATTTAATCACACTGAACACAAGGAATAAGTGGCATGATGAATGGCTTGGACTTGTCAGTGGCAGAGCTGGTTAAGCTTGAACAGGCACATTCTACTCCCGAACACTGTCCCCATACATTTACATGAATCATAAAGATATAAAAGGATCAAAGTACCTCTGGCTCCCCTCTAGGGACCACCAGCAGGTAAATCTGAGAGGCAGAGCGCTCCACATCCTTCCCTTCAGCAGCGTGACACTGCTTCAGGGCTTGCAGACTGCAGCTCTTTAACCTCCAGTCAAATCAGGTGCGCCACAATTGATCCGTTTTAAAAGGGGATGTTCGCATGCAGATATGTCCTGCACAAAGACAGGCAGGTCTCTTTTAAGGGTCACACTAATGGTGTCCTGCTGTGACCTTGAAGGGTGGAGTGACGGTATTGAGTGATGAGTGGCCTGCTGGCTGCTCAGGGATTTGCATCACTCAACCCCAGACAGACAGAATCGGAGACAGACTGGCACAGAAAAGACAGCCAGCTGGCAAATTTCAGAGTTAACGTTGCTTGAGACTTCGTACAATCAGCTGCATCATCTCACAGAACTGCTTAAAAAAAAAAAAAACACTCAATCTAGCAAAGCACAGCAAATACCTCAGTGTGTCGTGCACTTTTCTGTGTAGCTGAAATCTCAAATTAAACCAAGAGCTGGCCTGTGAACAGATAACATTTATTCTCATATTGAATGCAAGTGCAGTAGTTTATTTAGCTTTATATCTACTTTGTCTATTGTTAAAACTTATTTTTAACTTGAATTTAAAAAATGTATTCCTAGGGCAATTAGGTGATGAAAGATAAATACATTTTTCTGCATATTGATAAGTTTCTACATTTAGTCACACACACTCAATCTTTTCTCAGCTGCAGCTCCGCAGATTTCTCAGCCTGAGACGGCGGGACACGGGGAGGCTGCGGGTGTGCGTGTGTGCTTGGGCTGGGCTCGGGCTGGGCTCGGGCTGGGCTCGGGCTGGGTTTCGCTGTGTCTGGCTGTCTCGCAGACACCACGCAGCAGCCAGGAAACAACACCAGTAATCCAGCTCACACTGTCCGCTCCTCGCAACGTCCCGCCAACACGGCCCACCCCACGGCACCCAGACCCCACGCAGCATTCTCATCTGTTTTTTCATTGCTGGTGTCATTTTCTGGTTGCTAACAAATGCCATTGTAACACATAAACACACATCAGAGCACAGTGGGATCATAGGGAGGGGGGGGGGCAGGAGCTCCAACAAGGCGTGTACGACAGAGTGAATACACATACTATACAGAGATGCTGTATGAGAAACCAATGTGATTTTGGAACATTGAACAATGTAAATCTATTCTAGTAGACCTCAACAATGGAATTATGATCAGTAGAAATGGCCATGACATGGGACCTTTAAATATTTATGTGCGCAAAGAACTCTTTCCAGAAAGGTTTCACAAGTACTGAAAAACATGACTGAATGCAATAACACTCTGAACTCTGAGGATGGCAGTGGTCTATTGTAGAGTGGAAGATGGTGAAAGCAGAGACACACAGATCAAAGAAGACCATAGAGAAATAGCAGACAAATTGACTGCAGTGATGGATGGATTACAAGGGCTGAGAGGTTTGGTTTTACCTGGTTCTCTTCATGAGTGATTCTCATCTGCTCTTTCAGGATCGATGTGCGGGCAGCCTCTTCTTTCCTCATTATCCGCTCCTTCTTCAGCTCAGGACTCCAGAAGCTTTTGATGCTGTTGGTGGATGATCCAAGTTTGCTATCTTTCAGGTCAAGCTCCCGACGCAGCAGCTCATTCTCTCTCTGCATATCCCTGAGCTGGACCTGAAACTCCAGCAGCTCCCCCCCACTGCTCCGCACCGCCTGCCTCAGCAATGCGGAGGGCATCCCCTGGTGGTGGTGGTGGTGGTGCTGCAGCATTGAGAGGGAGCCCAGGTCACTGTAAGACAGCAGGTCGCCGTGGGGCAGCCCCACTGAGGCGATGTTGGGACTGCTGCCCATTGCTGTGACGCGGCCCCCGTACATGGCCCGGCTGGTGGCGCGTCCCAGAGTCATAGTGCCTTTCGGGTAGGTGGCAGTGGAGCCCAAGCCCTCGTGGTCGCTCAGGTACATGGGCCCCGAAGTAGCATAGGCAGCATTGAGTGACTGGATGTTCTCCATGGAGAGCGTCTTTCCCCCCGCACCACCCCCGCCCCCGCTGTTGGCCCTCCGATGGCCCAGTCTGGGGGACCTTGGCAGGCGCGGGGACCGTGCGGGGCTGCTCTCTATATGGCCTACAGCTCTGGCACTGCCGTACATGTCCTGTGAATCGGCGGTGTGGCCGCCAGAGGGTCCTTAATGGGAGCGTGCTGAAGTGAGACTGCTCTGACCCTCTGAAGCATACATGAGTGACTTTATTTCATGCCTTAATGGGTGGAACACTTCAAAGTCAGACCTGAGGAAACAGGAGAGAAGAACCTGTTAGATGAAAAACAACTGTTTGTATGTGTCAGATGACAGGAGCAGAAATAAACAGCAGGTTTCCCTGGGAACGAAAATTGGCCAGAAAGATGCTCAAGTTAGATAAATAGCTTTTAAGACTGTCTTACCCAACATCGTCAGCTAACTGTCAAAGTTTATGTGGCTCTTATATCAAATGGCCAAGGAATTTTCCCAGCATCATCCTGGTTACCCACTGGCCAACATTTATCTACATCCCATTAATACTATCAGGCCAGACAGCTATACAACCACAGAGAACATCGGGTAAACTATAAACTAATTAAAACAGAGGATACAATATTATATCTTACAGTATATTGTCTGTTCTGGATATTTTTACAATGAGAATCAGGCTTAATGTAAAACAACAAGCACACAGGTTATGCATCAGCTAATTCTGTAAAGACCAAATTAGGAAAAGAACAATTTGGCCCCCATTTTGATCAGTGATTATAGTGAGATTATAGAGATTATAATACATCACAAATAGTCAGAGAGCACCAGAGTGCACCAACATCTACCACGGTGTTGCACAAAACAATGTAATCATTACAATGTCCCCAACTCAGTGCAATAACAAATACAAATTCAGCTGTCATGATTAGGCCCATGGCCGATGACATAAACTAATCCTCTTCTGGATTGTATTGTCTAATAAACACATAAAACGTGCTTATAAAATAGCCATGGGGCAATTATTTTGTAACCATGTTGTTGTGCAATTCACAATATGCTCTATAGTTTTACTAGCCACCATTTTATTAAAATGGCATAAATCATAAGATCCTAAAATAGTGCATAGCCTGCTGCCTAACAAGGAGCAAGGGATATGGATGGCTTAATTTTTTATGATTTAATAATGGTTCTGCCATACCTCAAGCTTTAATACCGTACGAAATATTTCACTGTCTATAAAATATTGAAGCATGAGATGACACATAATGTCTGTTCCATTATTACATTATGGTAGAAATATTTGTAAGTACAAAAGTTGGATTAACAGCGAATGTTGAAGACAAAGTTGCTGACAGACCTTATTGATGTCACAGGCTGTCAGGTGACAAATAATATTGGATAGTCTGTGGACAAAAAAAATTAGACTCTTCCATCAAAGTGAACTACGGCACTTTTTCTCCTCGGGTGAAACTTGCTGCTCAGACCCAGTTGCCATGGTGACTATGCCTGGGCTAACGCAGATAAAACACCTCAGTCGTCTCACATGACGGAAGCATAAGTTACAAAAAAAGTGGCAAAACTAAGAGGGTGAGTGCTGCGGCAGTGTCAAGCTGACATGACGGCCTGAAGGCCGCATGGAGAGCTTTCTTTGTAACAATCCCAATCACCCCTAATTTTCTTTAATGATACTGAGTGACAGAGGAAATTACAATTCATGTGTTAACAGGTTTCCTCTGTGTATGAAGTTTTGGATGACAAAACCCTCAGTTGCACTCACTGAACTGTGTGGAAACACGTAGCTAGGAGGTAATCACTGCAGGCTGGCAAAGGAGGTCGGCCAGGACACTGTCATCACTGCTGGTTATATTAAGGTGTCTGAGTGGACAGGAACGTCCCAATATAAAATGGCGGAACAAATTATCTGAATTTGGATTGGACGGAGCATGTGTTAACATTTTGCTTTTATAGTATAAGAACAATGTACACCAACTTATTTTTTCTGTTCAGTTTCTGAGATACACTGGCAAATTCAATAAAATAAAATAAAACACATAGCTCTTATCTGCATTAGTCAGTTTTTAAATAAAACGTCCTTTACAAATGTTAAACTTGCGTAAACTGTTGTTAAATTAGACTGATGGGTTCTATTATAACTAGAACTTCATATTTTCTGTATTATTGCAGGTCTGTAAAGTCTGGTAGGCAAATGTATTTGGAACAATAAAAAGATCCAGCAATTGGCAGAATAACTAAAACTATCTTATAATAAAGGATAATTGACCAGCATGTTGTCTGTTGAGCCGCATAATAAAATGGTCCTATTTTCTCAGGACGAAACTGGTCTAACATCAGTCTACTTTAATTACTGTTCCTCTTTAATAAATATTTTCTGTGATACTATTTGTTTCTAGCCTTTTCCATGTTGCAACTGTTGTTCCTTCCTGTGATTCAGGCAGTAGCTTATTGGTACCCCTTTAAGTTGCCTTATCTTACCCTGAAAACGGTATATACAAAGCTTGTTTGTCAGCTGACACATTCTAGTAAGTGTTATTAAACTTCAGCTATGATTCAGTTATGTCGCTGCGTTTGTTATTGTGAATCACATCAAAATCAAGTTATGTGATGTGGGGAAAAGTAAAAAAAAGATTATGCCAACTGTGTAGCACGGGTGGGCCAGTGATCTGGGCTGTGTGCCATCCAACCACAACCTCCACTCTTTAATTCAAGCTTCATCTGTGTTAATTTTAATTTTCACCCTCAGCTATTTATTACATTTTAACGCATTTTAACATATGCCAAAACATATCTAGGCTACTTCAAAAAAATCATGATGACAGGAAAACTCTGTTAAAATAAATGCTAACACTACAGACTTCCACTTTAACAAAATAAACACACTGAACCTGGCTGTCTCAACAAAAGTAAACCATCTTCACTGTAATGTCTGTATTGTATATAACATGTTTTTAATTTTCTATTTACCCAGCTGCATATTGTGCCTTAAGGGCTTTAGATGCATAGTCTGTCAAATGGGAATACTGATATGGTTTGAGCCAAAAGTAAAAGTGTACAGGGATGAGCTGCAAAATGTTTTTCAGTAATCAATTAATATTCTAATCCATGCAATGCCAGAAAAACTAAAAATTGCCCAAGGTGACCCATCATAATTATGTGTTTTTGTCTCTAGCAGTATGGTACCAGGGATCTTCGATTTCGAGTGTTTCGAAACTGATATATTCAACATCAACAAATAAAACGATTAAATTATCATTTGTGTACATATTGGACATCTAATTTAACATAATATGTTGTGTATAAATCCATAGCAGACAAAATCACGTTCTACACACATTTTCACACCACATAGCAGTAGGGCTCATTTATTTTGTTGAGCAAAGCTAATTGACCAAAGTGCAATCATTAGATCATTGCAGAAAAAGTGATAAAACTGGAAAATCTGAGAGATGCCAGCTGAGAAGGCCAATTTTAACCCATAAGTAGCCTACAACTAAGAAAGGATACTGACAAATAAAAAGGTTAACTTTCATTGTTAGATATTTACCATGCAGCTTTATGTGGCTCTTGGCCATGATGTAACTGTCATTTGTGACCACTACTGAGGTATTAGTGAGTAAATACAGTTAATAACACCCAAAGTCCTGTCAGCAAATGCCAGTATTACTACAGGCCACTGATGAAATGATCACTGGCAATTCAGAGAGCAGTGGTGCATTAACAGATGGGAGGATTCAGATGTTCTGACACAAAGATTTCACCAAAGGCGATGCTGGGTGTATCTGTGGGGTTAGGGAGAGTCTTTTTCTATAAGGCGATCATGACATTTTGAAAGCCAGCATGCAGGCATTTTGTTCCAACTCTTTCCAATCTGAATAAGACTACTAATTAGAAGCAGTGATCTTTGACCTATGAGAACATGCTTTTGAGGTCAGAACGCATGTCTAGGGCGGACAAAAGGGATTTTCTAAAAATAGCCTTTCCGATGGATTGATAATAAAGGCATTTCATGTGAAAAGAAATGCCAGGCTGTTCAGTGCGGTGCAGTGCTACTTGAGCAAGTGCAACACATGCAGCCTCCTCCTCACGTATTACTTACTACACAGCAATACCAACCCCGTGCTACCCACAGACTTAAATGATTGGATGATCAAATACAAGTGTGGGTCTTCTTGAAATAGCCGGATCACCAGTCCGCCACAATTCAATATTCAACAATAGTCCTGCTTTGAAATGGCTTGCGAATGCAAAAAAAGCCTCTCGTATGACACGACCTCGGCAGATGTTTATCTTAATTAGGCTACACACTAAGGCTTCCGTTTGCAATTCAAATATTTACTCTTATGTTTGCTTACTGGTGATGTAGGCTGACTAACATTTGATGCAGCATAGGAGGCACGACAGACCAATTGACAGCTCATTGGGCCTACATTTTCGATGGCTCCGACGTGGTGTGCGTCGAGCACCTGATACACCAATGAAATATTATTCTTCCCCGAGGTAGGGAAGCCCACTGAAACCTTTATTTTGAAATACGTCGCTGCACTATCATTTCCACACGGCTTTAAAGTACAAATTCCAGGTATCAAGTCAGCACTGACTGGCTGTGTCTATGCACATCGACGACCACCGGAATGGCTTTAAATGCACGTAGCCTCTGCTTCTAAAGCCAGAACGCTCACAATACGCCCGAAAAACGAAAGGACACACGTGCCAATACTTCGAAAAAGAAACGCGGACAGACAGTGTGTAAAATAAAAGAGGCAAATGTACCTTGCTCGATGTTAATTCCTCTCCTTCACCGCTTGAGATGGCATCTTGACGCCTCCATTCACCGGAGCAGCTTCTGAGCATCCTGCGCTGTCATTGGGCAGCGGCTCTCTCCTCCTCTACACACAGGAGCAGCATCACAGAGGCAGCTGGCAGCAGGGGATGGGCGGAGGAGATGCGGGAGCGGCCTGCTCTCAATTTCTCATCATCTCGGTATTGAATGGTAATTATTGACAAAGTCACCACACAATAATCAAATTTGTTTCAGTTTGTTATTTGAGTTTCATAAATGTTGTCTCTTCAATGGCTGTTGTTATCTTTCATTCATTTACAGGTGCCCGGAAACACTGTGATGTAGTTACAGTATGGGTAGGAGGGCCTTATTCAAAATGAGATAAGTGGCTTTGGATCAGTCGTCAAATCATGGGTAGAGCCGGCAGAAGGGTTTTCGATGGGGTATGTTTTGCCCTTTATTTTGACTCTTAGGCAGCCCTTCTTACCAGCTGTGCATCACCCATATCAAGACATTCTGACTTATTGCTGTAGGTATACGGTTGGGAGGGGACTATAGTGTGCCAATCCTAGTGTGGAGGAGGGATTTGCACGCCTGGCAGGCTTAACTCTGGGGTGAAAAATCCTCAATATTTTCATCCTGTCATTTCTTCCTCCATACTCTTGCACATCTGATCCACTTAATTCTTATTGGCTGAGTAGAAGAAGAAACAGAATTACCCCAACACCACTTGCAAAGTGGATCAAGTAAGCAGGGGTGGATAATAAAAGCTTGTACCACTTGGGGAGACTTGCCTTCTTGCAGACAGTGTCAGTTAAATATGAAGCTATAGCCAGATTTAAGCATAGCTTAGCATAGAGACTATAACAAGCCAGTCTAAATCTGTATAAAGGGAGCGCTATCCACCTAAATAGCGGTCAAAATTGTTAAAGGAAAGGTCCAACTGTCAATGGTAAATAAAAGCAATACATTCCTCATTATGTGCTATGTTGCTCAGAACGCTAAGTTTGCAGGCGCAAAATCTGTTGTCTTTCCCCCCGCATCCAGCATTGTCATTTGATGTGACAGTAATTTAACTAGCTATATCTTAACAGTGTAAAAGAAAAAATAGGTGCAAATAATGTTCCAGAAAAGGGTACATTAAACGGTGTTTTGGCTGAGTCGATATTCATTCTAGCCACAGTTTACGGCCCAAGGAATGACAGAGGCTGCTGCTGGATTTGCTGTGTAGAGGATACAGCTGGTGAGACCCCCAGGGTGTCAGATGCTGGCATGCAATGCATCCTGGTATATAGGTATGGCTGGCACGGCTTAACAAGCAGAACTCCGCTTTCTCTGTTAGTAAAGCACACAATGAGAAATGTATTGCTTTAATTCACATCCACAAAAAGCTGGTAGTTTCATGTTTGCAGTCGGCTTCAAAATTGTATTTTAATCTTCTCATTTAACTTCCAGCAAGAAGTAAATCTATTTCTGTAAAATGTCAAACTCTTCCATCTAGTTCGAAATGCAAGTAAAGCAGAACTGCTAAAGGTATTGTTTTAAGTACATGGGGAGTGACCGGAGTGACTCAAGCAAAAAGCAGTGACGTATGGTGATGTCTTTTATAAAACAATAAACCAGCTCTTTTCCTGTATTCAGACTGTCAACATTATGAGACAGTAACCACAGTGAGCAAGTCTGATGGAGGATTTTCTGTCGCAGTAGGAATCAATCTGAACTAATGACATCAAACACTGTGACTTAACAATGAGATGAGCACGTCCTTCAGAAGTGTTCAAACAAACAGCCCTGGAGCGTTTTCAAACTGAAACAATGCCCCTGGATCCTTTCTTCCATCCGCTTTTGCCTGCCTTCAGGCGTCCTGGAATTATCGAGACTTTCTCCCATTTTGCATTGTAAACACTGATGCTAAGTGAGCTTGACAGGGCCCAAAGGAGAAGCATCAGCATTTCTGTGTCCTGAACACACAGACAGTCTCTCAGTTGTTATTTTTTTTTCTCTCCTGCACATTGTTATATGAACATGCTGTTTGGGCTCCGTTGATTGAATACCTCTTTCTTCTATGTGGTATTTAGATTTCAGTTACAGGCAGAATGTGAGTGGCAGCTGGTTAGGTTTGCTTGTCCCTTGCAGGGTTCATGGCAAGTCTTGGCTTCTTATCCCTCTCAAATTGTATATTTATATAAATATTAGTAAAGGTAAAAGTGTACAACAAAGTCCTTTTAGCCATGGGACACAGCATCTTAGTCATAGCGCCTTAGACACAGGAACGAGGCAGGACATCTTCCACAGCACAGAGATCCTCTGAAGACTCAGGCCCATGGTGAAGCTCTTGGTGCTATCCTTGTAGGCCAAAGCAGCCCAGAAGCCATTAAAGGAAATGTTAAAAACATTGTTGATGGAAACATTTATTTTGTAAAGCCCTGCATCACTTGGTTATCAGCCTGCTTGGATTATTTTAAAACACACTAGACAACAACTGCTTATATGACTGCATGACAAATAATGATGTTCACAAATTAAAAGAAAATACATTAATGTCTTATTGTGAAGGATACAATAACAAGAGGCGGGACAACAACTAGCCTATAACAGTTTCTCTCCACAGCTGCAAAAGTTAAAGATAACTTTACTTTTAATAAATAATTTAACATTTCCCACAGTTTAAAAAAGGTGATAACCTGACTGAGCACATACCCTATATCAATCTGCTGTTGAATTTCTCCAGTCCAGGTTAGATTAAATGCACAGTTTGGGTGTTTGCTCCTACGAGAAGCCCTATTTCATCGCGTTGTTCTGGTGCTTTGAGGTTTGGTGATCCTCTCAACAAGATGCTTGAGATCCTGAAAGTCTATGCCCAAAAGTTAGTATCTCCGCCGCATACCAATTATGGGAAGAACAACAGAGTCCATGGCAAGCTAGGAGGTTTTTCCTGTAAAACCACTCAATGTAAAATCTGACTATTCATGCAACCATTCATCAGAGCTGGTTTGTAACAATGTCCCACGGCTGATCGGCACCAAGGTGTTTAAACTCATGTTTTTTCATAGTGACCAAACTTTTGATGTTGTTATTATGGTCTCAAAATCGTATTAACATCTGTAAAAGTAATTCACTTCTGCTAACTACCGCAGCATTTGGCAAACAGCCAATCAAATCGCAGTTGGGAAACAGGTAATTAATACCACGTGAAATTACATTTGTGCCATCAACTTTCATTGGCATAGGCTTTGAGCATGTGCACTGTTGTTTGCCCAAATTATTTAATTGTACAAGGATAAGACACGGGTACTTAAAACTGTGAGCGGCATCTTCTTATACACCATTTTAAAGGGTTTAATACGTAAAACAGAAGGACTTGAGGTGGTTTATGCCATGCAATTATCCAAAGTTATATTTATTTCTAAATTGATGTATTCAAGATTATTCAACCTTTATTTAAGTGAGACAGCAATGCTCCACCAGGAAAACCCTTATAAAAATGCACACATGCCTGGAAAAGGATTGTTTCCTTATTAAAGTGTTGCGTATTGATTATACAGTCTGTATAGTGGCAATCACGCAGATTAAGACTGTGAGTGGCAGGTGGGCGAGGAAATCCTGAGCCGTGATTCCTCCGTGATTCAGCTTAATTTGAAGAGATTGGCTCAACTGGTGATGTGCAAGTGCACTTTGGCTGTAGTAGCAATGACAAATAATTTATGAATTTGCAAAATGAGTCATTCTCCGTTCCTCTACCTCTCTGTGTCACACTTCTTATCACTTGAGGCTGAGTCACAATGTTCCTCAGATGTCATCCCTGATGGAAATGACCTGTTAATCTTCAGATGCTGAAGCCCTCGTCATGGCTTTCAGGAAATGGATGAATGCAAGCCTCGCAATTATAGTTTAATTCATGCTATTGAGAAGAGGATGTCTAGGTCAAGAGATGTATAATTGAGGACAGTTATGAAAAACCATTAATCAACCTGCTGTATACAAACATTCCCCTGCTCTTAATGAGAGATGGGACATAGTTGGCTCAGTTAAAAGACTGTTGTTTCAAAAGAAAAAAACTGAAACAGAGAAATGTCTATTAAGTAACAAAGAGTGACCTCCAACAGTCTTTGCGGAGGGTTAATCAGCACATTTATATATCATGATGTGAAATACGCTTCACTAGACCTGAAGGGGGAAACAAGTTAGACACCAGTGCTGTAGAGTTGGCCGTCAGGCCCAGCAATAAATCCTTGTTAGATCAAAGATTGAGCACTTAAGGCTTCACAACACTTTCATTTATGGGTCAGTTAATACAAAAGCTTTAGTGGTGTTTTCACCTCGTTGACCTATGTTACGATCATCTTCAACACAAAATATATCTTGTATGAATGAAGTCCTCATCGCTTTCTTTTCAAATTGCTTTTGTGCGATTGGTTATTGTATGGTACAGCAGGGTCAATAGCTCTCTTGAAACTGGCACTTTCCATTTTGTTTCTCGTAGTTCAACTTCACAAGTAAGAAAAGAAGAGTCTAAATCTTTTAAATACCATCGGATATTTCTTCCCGAGATTCTGCTCATATTTTAAGGCTTGGAGATCTGTCAAGCTTTCATAATTTAAATTCATAGTAGTCATAGTACAGAGACTGACTTCATTAAAGAAACCCTTGACCTTGTTTTAGCCGCATAATTAGGTGAAAGTTCAGGTCAATCTTTTCACATCTTAGTGTAGTTTTTGAAAATGATGAACATATGATTGACCTTTTAAATGCAGGATTAACATCAAGGATATAGCATTTACATTAACATTTATTTTGGTTTTATTAGGAATTTTTACGCTTCGGTATTTTGAGATAGATGTTCATACATAAAGTATATTAAGAGTATATCAAGAGTCTGATAACCAACATGACTTCAGCTGCAAAAGGTACCATTTCTAGTCTTTCCTTGTTTCCACTCTTGAATACCATTAGTACTTCGTACAGTAATATATTACATTTGATAGTTAATACTACTTGCTTTTTCAAAGTACTGTAGGAGCATTTCAATTTTTTTAAATAGAACATATCTTTTAGAGGTAAATGTATAAAAATAGTTGGTTTATCCTGCTTCCACTTATGTATCTAACCAGATGAGGGCAGCAAAGATCTACAGATGTAACCATTACTGTTATGCTTTGCTCTAGGGATATGAAGGCTGCAGAATGGGTTGTGTTAACTGGTCTTTGAGAGTACAACTGCCATATTAAAGAAGAAACAAAGTTGTACAGAGCCTTTTGTGACTCTAGAGGAAGATGCTTGACATCTGATAAATGACTTCAAAATATGTCACTTGAGTCAACATTGGTTGGTTCTTAGGATTACAGGTCTGAAAATAAAACAAGTCTGAAAATAAAATACATTTGGGAATCTGTAGCTTACCATGTCCGTTTGTGGCTAACTGCTCAATACTACATAAGCCGCTATAGCACAACACAACAGAAAACACAAAATGTCCCCAACTGAAGGGTCTATGATCGAGTTGCATTGTGGATAATGTAGGTTTTGTCAAGGGTGAAAATTCAAGGATACCTCTGTTTTCTCGGTATACATTTCGATATTGTTTTTTAAAAGAATACATAATTTTGCACTGTTTGCATTTACCATAGGCTATATTCAAACATGACTGAAGACACGGAAGATGGACGGATGGATGAATATTCCAATTATCTCTCTCTTCCTGATACAAACATGCAGACTCAGTCACAAATCTGACACACTAACACCTCAATTTCTTTGCTTTGGCAACTTCCCCTCTCGCTGCTCCTGCTCCCCTCCCACCCACTATAAGTCATCACTGCTTCAGCGAATACATCCTGGTCTTATCTGAACAGTCTTGTTGAATTCAAATGTTTACCTGTGAGCTCTCTTCAGTCTGCAGCAGAGCTATGTACAACTTACCCAGTGTCGCTATCAGCACTGCAAGGAAAAAGGCGACATGCGCGCACACACGTGCGCGCGCACACACACACACACACACACACACACACACACACACACACACACACACACACACACACACACACAAAGACTGAAGACAATAACCACACTATATTCCTTTTCTTTTTATTCTTCTCTTTGTTTGGAAATTGCAGGGTCAATATTTTCATTAATCACATTACTTGACATGATGCACCAAAATTTACTCTATCTGTTTACAGGAATACACTGAATAGAACACAAGGTTTCACAATGGATACACGACTGACATTTTGCCCATTGCACTTACAACAGTGAATGACATTTTCCAGATTTTTTGTTTCATTTTTTTTCACTGCATCCCTTTACCCTCATCACCTTGCAGATCATATCCATTTAATCGAAGACCTCCTGATGCCTTTCAAAGGCATTCTGCTCTGCAAATGCTGAGGAGGGTCCTTTTTCTTGTTCTACAAACACAATATGTATAGAAACTATACACAGACTGAATATGTTTCTGAACACACGTTTTATTCCACTGTTGTAAACAGTCAATACAAGTCAGCCACATATACTATGCTTATGCAATAATAATCATTATTATCATTAGTTTCATCATCATCCTCATTATTGTGGTAATAAATATTCTTTTTATACACAAAAGTTGGCAGCAAATACGGCATGGGGATGCACATGACAGCCGTACTCAGAACTCAAAAGCTGTACAGAAGAATGATTTTGTATTTACAGTAAGAATGTGTGTCAGTCAATCAGACGGCTGCACTAAAGGCTGTTTTGTCTCGTGCACCTAATATCGGCCAGATAGCATTTCCACCTCTTGCTTTGATTTAGGTCTTACACTGTTCAGTTGGAGGCACTGTTATGTAACCTCCATAATTCTGCGTTTCATTGAGCAACTAATGCTTCCAGTCAGGCTTGTGCTTTCAAAATGACATGCCCTGATTGGTGAGTGACTGGCTGAACATTTTACTCATCAATATTCTCTACGTTGGCCTGTGAAAGTCAAGGTTCGTTAGGCAAACCTTGGTGTAATCATGCCTTACCTTTTTTTAATTCAGGTACACTTCCAATAATATAAGATCCAATCATGCACCTTTCCAATGGCTTGGCTGCTGAGTGATTTAATCAACAATGAAATATCCATTAGAAGCATTCCATTCACCCCACAGATTATACTGACACCCAATATGTACATTGACAATTATTAATGAGAAGTGCTGGCCATCTGTATCACAGGTTTATAGCAGCACAGACAGTCACTGCAAGCCAAACACTGAGGAGCCCATGTCAGCCAAAACGCACAAAAACTGAATGAGGGCTTACAAACAGCCAGACAAAGCCAAGCAAACCCATGCTTCAAAGCAACATGATGGTGGACATTCAAAACCGACAGTCTACACAGTTTACCCTTTGGCAACAAGTCCCCTGTGTGGGGAATGAGGGGTCAAAACATGCCACGAAAATAAAAACAATTCTAGTTCAATATTCAAATTCATACAGACAAGTTGCTAAGTAAAAACATTTTCATGACCATTTTTTCTTTCTTTTTTTTTACTATTTTAGTTCATACTTTTGTTGTTTTCTTGTGAATAGAGTGATGATAATAAACTGCTTTAGGCAGAATCACTTCCAGGTTCAAAATGAGTCATTGCATAGAACATTTGAATTGATAATTGCTTTCATCCTCTCTATTATCTGTATGCGTGTGTGTGTGTGTGTGTGTGTGTGTGTGTGTGTGTGTGTGTGTGTGTGTGTGTGTGTGTGTGTGTGTGTGTGTGTGTGTGTGTGTGTGTGTGTGTAGTAGTAGAGAGAGAGTAGAGAGTAGAGATGTGTGTATAATGTTGTGTTTGTTTCAGAAATAGAGGCAGTGGGCCCAGCTAGTTAGTGAGATCACCTTGTTGGTGAATTGGTAACCTCATTATTAAGCAGGATATTAGCAGGTCTATTTGGTGGAGAACACAATTAACCTTGGCTCTTGAGTGTAACTATGGTGCAAAGTGTGTGATGTGCAAAGTGTCTGTGCATATTTGTTTGCAAGAGATAGAGAGAGTGTCTGTGTGAGTGTGTTCGTACCTGCCTGCATGCTCTTATGCGTCTGCACATAACATGCACCTGTGGACATAGTACTGTGGTTGTAAACCCTTTGACAAATTGTATTACGGCTATTTATCGACAGAAGTGTTTGATATTTCCCATCACTAATTCAAACAACATTTACACAATTGTGCTATATACCATTTTCTGCATGCTATTGCTTTTAAAATCAACAAGCAAATTATTTGATGCAAGAAAACAGCTTAAAACCAACAAAAAGTGAAAAATATAAAGTTTTACCAAAGAAAAACACAGAACAAAAAACTCACAGGAGAGTGATTCCATAAATACACAAAAAAATTACATAATTAGAACTGTTATTTGTTTTATGTACATACAATAGTATACAGTTGTGTAAAAAGAAATGCATGATGACATGGACATTTTAAAACATATGAGGTATACAAGTAAAAACATGTACTGAATAAGGCTCTTCCATTCAGTGAATATCAGGCAAAAATGAAAAGAAACTAAAAGATGAGACAAATCAATAAAAAAGATAAAGTCCCATCTGGGGCTTTATCCTTTTCATAGTCAGCCCCGGATAATTATAGTTGGCTCTGGTGCTGACTATAAAGATGGCTTTGCGATGGCTAATTAAAAGCCGTGGCCACTCTCTCGTTTGGTCCTCTCATCTGTGTGAATCTCACACTTGTGGGCACACTGGTAGTTCTTCCTTCCCTAAAAACCTACAGCTGATGACTAGTGGCATCTCTCAGGTGTTGAAAACGTATTTATATGGACTTCTTTTTTTCTTTTTTCAAATCTTTGTGCGTGCATTCTCATGTCCACATTTACACAATGTATTCTGTAGACATCAAAACAAGAGGAGGAGAAATAAAAACACATTCAAAGAAAGGGTCAAATTCCCTATACTGGAATGTACTGCAGAGATCCGAGAAACCAAGCGTTCAAGAATTGTAGTGGAGTCATTAAGTTGGTTGTCATTGCCGTGATACACCTCGTCTACTCCAGGTATGTGCTGTCATTGTTGTGGGTTAAGATCGGTATCTTTGATACGAGGAAAACCTATGAAAATGTGTCTTAGTTTTTTTCACTTTGTTTTGCATGAAGAGGCTGTGAAGAAGTCAATAAAAAAAATCATATATCCTTGCCAGATGTGTACTCCTCAGACATGAGTGGTGTTCCATCAACATCCCTGTGGAGGGCGCTGTGGGGCTTCCTTTATTGAACGTTTTTTTTAGAGCCATGCACGACCAAATACGCTGAATCTCTCCCATGATATCCAGGTGCCTCAGTTAACGGGCCTTTCACTGTCACAGAAATCCCAGGAGACTTTCTCTAAGAGAAAAGAGGGGGAAGCAGACCACGAGTCCCCCTTCCCCCTGTCTTCTCCATATCCTCATTATTGACTGTTCTCGTCGTCCTGAAATAAAAACAGTGAATATGCGAAGGTTAGCAAACATTAATTAATTTCACAATACAACATTCTTCAGACCTGATGGACACACACAATCATGCTGCAAAGTAGACTCAACCAATATAAATCAAAGAAATATAAATATATATATAAAAAAATCTGCATGTTTTGGACTTGCTCACTACACAGTGTAACACAACTTTCATAGACCACAACCTTCTGTAACGTTTAGGTTACAGGTCTGCAGGCCTACTCTCAATTACTTCCTGTGACATTCCAGCCAATCACAGCCTGGCTGGTATTGGCAGTAATCCACAGGGCTGAGCAGGCTGGCCTCCTGCTCAAAGAAGCACTGAGTCGGGTTTTCTCTCTACACTACCCTACTAAATCCTGAGACTGGCCAAAAACAGATGAATTGATACAGCTACTGAGTGTCGACATAGCAGCTGATTGATAGACCTTCACAAGAATGAGCAAAACCTCCATCCAGTGCCAGTCACATTGCGTGCTTGGACAGGCACTAAATAAAGTGCATGGAAAACTGTTTTATTTTGCTGCTGTAGTTCTGCTTCATTGAGCAGAATTAGTCCGTAAGCTTATTCTACCATCTAATGAGTGATGCTTACCATGAGTCAGTGTGTGTCATTCTGTGTGTCTGCATGTATTCTTGTTCCTGTGAGTCTTTGAGTGTGTGACATTAAAGCAAAGCCACAGTTAGCCTTCTCAGGCTAATTATAGCCTAGTGTGCTTGGCCCAGATTATTAGGTGTGTGTGGAGTCAGAAGGTAAACCATACTAGTGCCGACCTCTCTTTTTCTTGGCTTTGGCCTCGGACCTCTGTACCAGAAAGTTAAATTGGACTGTTACTTTAGTAACCTGACCTGACACAGGGCGAACCAATAATAGAAAACGCTGAAACAAACAAAAGAAAAAAACAATAACAGAACCAAATTCAATCAACCCATAATTCAGCAAGGCAAACACAGATACATGAGCACACACACACGAACACACACAGATGAATGTGAACAGCTTTTAGTTACCATTGGTCCAATGAGGCATCAGACGTCTCCTCAATCATCGTTCTTTCAGCCCTCTTCAGCCCTCTTCAGCCCTCTGCTCATGTCTTGAAACACCGTGCTGACAAAGCGATCACCCTTATTTAATTCACTTCAATCGTGTGCCCATGTCTGGGGAATTCAATGCTGACAAGGCATCATTTGATTCCAGTTCTGTTCAGTAATTTGGGGTAAGGGAAAGGTACAGCGGATCAGTCAGAATATACACTTACAGAATTTAATCAGTCATCACTTTGTTTGAGTCTTCTCATTATGCAATTACACACTATGCTAATCTATGTAAAGATCCAGCTGATTAAACGCTTAATCAATAAATCAAAGTGTTACAGTAATCTGTGTTTTTTCGCGGTTTGGAGTCACTCTGTAATAAATGACTCAAAAACTAGTGGGGTAAAACGCAAAATATCAGCAGTGATCAACAGTTTCCCAAGTTCCCGCATTACTGCTTTTGTTTTACATAATAAAAGTGTCATAGAAGTGAATAAACACACCATTGCATTTTTAACTAGTTTTGTACAATGACACTTGTTTAGGGAAGCATGTGACACTATATTTATCATAAAAACATAGTTAAAAAGAAAAGGTACAATTTCACAAGGATAAACAGTTAATGAGTTACTCACTGATGCTGGATGTCTCTTTCTCTGTTGCCTCTGTATGGTGAAATGTGTGTAATGCAGTTTCATAGGTTTTCAAGTACAAAGTTACCAATCCATCTCATCGTAACTCTGCAACTTGAAAAAAACACAGTTGATTCAAAATAAACAAGTGAATCAATAAAGACATACACAACAATTTCCCAAACATCCAAATGTATTGCAAGGAAGCATTTAAAAAATGTCTGTTGATAATAGGAAGGCTGCTAACTATCTTGAAATCAATCCATGCTGCTAGATTGAAGGTTTAAAAAACTTAGAGTTTGAGATGCTGATGCATGTAACAAAAGAAAGTTCAGTTCACTTACCCTCCTCTCCTAAGTTCACCACAATGAAGTGAACTTTTTCCCAAAGCCAGACAAAGCTACAACAATGACAAAGAGGAGGCACATGTCAGAAGAGAGTCTGACCCAAACAGTGATATATCAATCAAGGAATTCTAATATTCTAACTTTTACTCTTTTAATGAACTTATTTAAAACAACTGCAAAAACATTAACATTAACATAAGCTGGACCCAAAGAAATACATGTACTTCAGTTTCTTAAATATTTATGTATTGATGACTGTACCATCTCCCAGTTTTCCAGCCTGCTCTGCTGCCCCTCCTTGCAGGATTTTAGTAAGAACGTTGTCCCCTTCAGCAGGAGCCGGTCCTGCTGCAGCGTTGCCTATGACTACGGGTTTGCTTCCAATTCCAACAGGGGCTTTGGAGCCTAAAAACAACAAGGAATAAAGCATCAGATAAGTCGTAATATGCCTTTGGTTCTTGTTAGGTTTATAGTCATGGTGGATCTTAGACTAACCAATGCCTGTAAGAGGAGGTGTAGCAATTTTGGTAGGCTGAGGTGGTGGGCCTCCTGTTGTAGGTTTAATTCCTGTGGCTGCTGCTGCAGGTGTGGCATCAATCTTTGCCTGTGAACAGAATCGAGACAAATATGGAGTTACTGTATGGGCAAAGTTTAATTTGATATTATAGCATATCCCTACATTCTTAAAAAAGTTTTTCAATGCATACAAAGCAAACAATGCTACGGTCAACTCACCGCTGTGGTGGTCGGCTGCCCTGCTGCAGACCCTATTCCTGGCTGTCGTCCCTGCGGTGGGGCTTGGCCGGGTTTGGGCTGCTGCTGTGCCGGTCCAGCACCTGTGGTTACTGTTGAAGGCTGGCTGCTCTGAGGGGTCTGACTGTGCTGCAGGGGTTGTTGTTGCTGCTGCTGCTGCTGCTGCTGCTGCTGCTGCTGCTGCTGCTGCTGCTGCTGCTGCTGCTGTTGTTGTTGTTGTTGTTGTCGCTGCTGCTGGTCCTGCTGCTGCTGCTGCTGCCTGCTGCTGCTGCTGCTGCTGCTGCTGCTGCTGCTGCTGCTGCTGCTGCTGCTGCTGCTGCTGCTGCTGCTGCTGTTGTTGAGCACTCTGCTGATGCTGCGGCTGGGCCTGCTGGTTTCCTTCGAGAGGTTCGGAGCCTGGATGTCTCCCAGACTGGCCTTGACCACCTGGTCGCTGCTGCCCAGCATGGCCCTGAGAGGGCTGCTGCTGCTGCTGCTGCGGCTGCTGCTGCGGCTGCTGTGGCTGTGGCTGCTGTGGCTGCGGCTGCGGCTGCTGCTGCGGCTGCTGCTGCTGCTGCTGCTGTGTTTTAGGCCCTGCTGCAGAAGGCTCCTGCCTTCTGGAGGATGTGCGGTCTCCTGGGGGTTTCTGACTCCTTCCCCCAGTGCCATGGTGATGACTGGAGGCTGGGTCACGTGAAAAGTCGCCTGAGTTTCGTGGGCTTCCCTGGGCAGAACGGGAGTCTGGACCACTCCTTCTTTGTGCAGACGAAGAGCCTCTGCCATCGGGGCGGATGGATGGGTCTTTGGGGTGGGCCCTTGAAGAACGGGACGACCGGGGATCCTCTGAGGAGTGGCGAGAAGAACTGTGTCTGCCGGAACTGCCGCTGTGTTGGCGGTGATCCCGTGGTGTTGTGGAAGAGGGGTGGCGTTGTTGGTTGTACTCATCCTGGGGACAGTATTCCTCTGGAGGTTCATCATAATCATGATAGGTGTGTTTACCACGCCTGCCTGTGGATGAGTGACTTCCACCTCCATGATGTCTTGAGCGATCAGAACGGGCCTCCCGTGGCTTCTCAAACCAATCAGTCTCCTCTTGGCCCAAATGATAGGCTTTTAAAACCAAAACAAACAGTCATCAGTCAATTGTTTCACAATTGAGAGGGGTTTTGAGAGGGATTTCATGCAGATGAAGCCATGCAAATATAACTGGGAAAACATGCTCAATATCCCAGAGCCATGCACAGTTTTCAAAGAGAAGAAATACAAAAATTTTAAAAAACACGTCAAACTTCACAAAAATGATGTGTGCAAAACAGAAACATAAAACAGGCATTTTTGGCTTAATTCATCAAAGGGAACATTCCGTAAAAAAATTACAAGACAAACAAAGTCACTCTTCTTATAAATCCACACTTGGCATGCAGTTCCTTTTCAGCAAACGTTAAAGGTGGACAGCCCAAAAAATCAGCACCAGTTACCTTCACTGTCAGAAACAGCACAGTGCATGTCATCTACGAGGTAAGGGTCATCTGGTTTATAGACATGACTCCTAGGCAGGTCCTTCTTATGATGGTCCTGCACATCTGGAAGGGAATGGCTGGAGCCATACTGGTTCCTCACATCATGGGCTTCAGGGACGTCAGTGCCTCTTCCAATGCCCACAGGCTGTCCAACAGGACTAAGTGGACTCTCCTCTTCTGAATTCTGGCTGCGCATGGGAGGCCTTCCGGTTCGGCTGGTTCGCTGAGACCGCTCCATGGCATCCCTCTCGTAGGATTTACTTCTGTGGCCAGTGGCATCTCTGGAGGAAATCTTATCCATGCCATATCCAGTAGACCTGGACCTACCAGAGCTGTACATGCGGTCCTCCTCCTCAAGACCCTCACGACTGGTGCCGTAATATTTCTGCTGGTCGTATGCATTCTTCTTCATCCCGTAGGGGACATCGTCCTGAGGCTTCTTGGATCTGGACACAACCGTACAGCTGCCTCCTGTTGACGTTGTCATTGTGTAAGAGGCAAGGTCTGATTCCACATCCCTTGCTTCCTCTATAGGGGAGAATTTTGAAATCTTCTGCTCCATTCCCTGCTTCCTGTGCTTACTACGTTTAGAAGAGACAACTGCAGGGGCGAGATTCTTGGGTGTGACTTTGTGGCTACTGGAGCTGCTCCGTGATGGGTGTTTATAATCATCATAGTAATTGGAAGAGCCGCCACTTACTGTGGTGCTTGTGCGACTGTCCACTGTACTCTGGTACCCTGCCGTTCCTGTAGGCCTACCATAAGCGTCCACAGGCTCATCCTCTGGTCTACCATAGGCACTCCCACGTGCAGGGCCATTCTCACTGCGATACCGCACACCGGCATTATGGCCTAGAGCATCAGTAGGTTGGCCAGTGCCGTCTTTTGTCAACTCACTGATGTCATCGATCATAACATAGTTCCTGGGAATGTTTTGCTCCAGGTTAGAGGTGTAGACTCCATCTGAAGCATAAGCAGAGGTGGGGCTCTCCACAGAGTGCGTCAGCCCAGGCTCCGGGGGGCGGTACTGTCCATATGCATTGCTGTAGACTGAGCCATAGTTAGTATCTGGAGCTGATGTGGCCACTGACACTGATGGGTTGCTGATGACTTCATAGTTGGTCGGAAGTTTTTGCTCAAGGTCAGCCAAAGAGGTTTGCCGAGGTCTTTGATGGACTGTAAGGATATCTGCCTGAGGCTGGTAGGAGAGTATGGGTTGGTAGGAACTATGGCTGGGGTAAGGAAGGCTCTGGCTGGGGTAAGGAAGGCTCTGGCTGGGTATAGGCTGACCGGGAGGGTGGAAGCCCTGGTGACCATGCTGCTGCATGCCAAGGTCTGCCTGGTAGGAGGTCTGAGCATACATGCGATTGGAGTAGGTTCCCTGGTTCTGGTAGCCTGGGCCTGGTGGGGGATGGGGCTGGAACGTTCCTGGCTGAGGTGCAGAGGATGAAGGGTACTGAGGAGGCTGGAAACCTATCTGTTGGTAAGCAGAGCTTGGCTGCTGTATTGATGGTTGACTTTGAGGGTATGGATAAGATGAGGTTGAGGGATACTGGGAGGTTGGATTGAGGTCATTGGTAAACTGGCTCAATGGTGCAGTGCTGGGCCTTGTCAACAGACCATTACCATCAAAGGTTCCTGTTGCAGCTACCATCCTGAGGTTATTGAGCTCACTGTCCGACATGTAGTCCCGTGCATCACCCATACACCTCAAGTAAGCCAGCTCCCTCCTCTCCCTGTCCTTCACCATGGTCTCCTTACGCTGGTGGATCCCTAGTTCCAAGTAACGTAGCTTGGCGTCAATCTCTTTCTCTTCTTCCTCCAGTTCAGCCTGCTGCTTACGAAGCTTTGATGACTCTTGTTCCACAGCTTTCAGTTCACTCAGCAGGCCAGCCTTGGTGACTCCCTGGGCAGGTCTCGGTAGGACCCTCTGGGGCATGCCAGGGGAGCTGTACATTTGTGCTGGAGTAACAATGGGGAGCGGAGACTCCTCTGGAGGGGGGCTGGGGAGAGTCCTCTTTATTTTCCTCATCAGAGAGTTCTGCTGCTGCTGCAGGGAGGCCATCTGCTTGGAGAAGCAGAGACACATCAGCAAACACTGAGCTATAAACAGAATGTGTTTATGTAAATTAGACTAATTACTGTACACTGGGTACTCAGAAAGGGTCTGCACATTTCCTATTCCTTAAGAAGAGCTATCCAGCCTTATATTTTGTCAGATCACTCGATTAATTCATCAATCTTAGCTCCTCCAGTAATTCAACTCACATAACTTGATGATAACAAATTGATTAAAATGTTGTTACAAATAAAGCCGAAGTGACATTGTAATATAATTCCTAATTAACATTTTTAAGTAAAATGTTTTTTGGAAGAGGTCAATGTCGTCAAGAAATCATTATTACTATTATTATGATTACATTATATAATAATTTTGGGGATAATTTAAGCATGTTACTTCTGATGAATTCTACATAAATAATATATTTATGTAGAATTCGTGAATATAAGAATGATTCTTAATCAAAATGAAACAAAAAAACAAATAAAAGCAATGTCAACATAATGGCATGAAACAATAAGGTATAATGAAGCCATTGCATTTGATTCTATGGATTTAATTGTAATGTGATTCGCAAAAAATCCTCTTTTGATCAAATAAATAACAACAGTATCTGGTCTTTTTCACATTGCTCCAAATATTTAAGTGCCCGCGTGTAAGAACAGTCAAACACATAAACTACAATTGAATACACATCTGTGCAAGCCTAATACTTACAAAATAGTTGTGTTGGGTAGATCCATGGTGATTTATCCACGAGAGTACCGTTTGTGAAAAATAACACTAAAGATTAGACACAGTGAAACTGTGTAAAATGCCTGAAATCTGATTTCTATGTTGGCTTCTCTGACTAGTTTTGGTCTAAGTGCAGAGCAATGTCAATTTACTTTGACCAGCTGCTAACAATCAGGAAGACAGCAAAGCAGCACCAGGATTCCTCCACAATGTATGTCCCCCTGGCAACTCTTAAGGGTTTGCCAGATATAGAAGGCATGATGGAAAGAGAGTGTGTGTGTGTGAGAGAGAGGCAGAAAGAGAGCGAGAGGAATAAGACTGAGAGAAAGAGAGAAAACAGAAAGAGAGGAAGAGAGAGAAAATAGACTAAAATAGTAGAATGAGGAAAAATAAGGGTGGAGACACAGCAAAAAGGGAAGATAGGAAGAGCTTTTCTGCCACGGCCAGCTGCTCTCATGAGAACATTCTGTCACCTTCTTGATGCCAGATCCTGTGTGATCATCTACGTATGTCCACACACATCTCATTTTTAGCAAGCACTACCGTTAACTCATTTAGTAAGCCTTTAGGAATGTAGATAAGGAATACAATTAATTATATTCAAAGAAAAAGTTATGTTTTCGTACCTGACTGTTGGAAACAGCTTGCTGATGATATGGGGAGAACCTGTTCTTGGCAGGGTCCTCTGATGTTGGGCTGAGAGGCTTTGGATCCGACATGGAGCGCTGAACACTCTTTATGGGTCTTGGTAGGCTTTGGTGACGCTGGGGGGATTCAGCAGTAAAGGCCTTCTGCTGTGGTGTAACATGGGCCTTGTTTAGTTTCTCCTGGGAGGCAAATGTTGTCTCCAGCATGCGATGAGGAGACAAAGGAGATACAGGAGAGTATAGCACCTGGGGAGATTTAGGGGGCTGGCGAGATGGAGAATCATTTTGTTGATACCCAATTTCCAGTGGGTCTGGTTTCCTCCTCTCAAATTTAGCAACTCCTTGGAGCCTAGGAGACGTAGGGTCAGATGTGTTTGCACCTACTATGTGCAGACTTGTGGAGTATGGACTAATAGTTGTAGGGACACTCAACTGAGGGGCAACCACACCCTGTGACTGAGACTCTGGTTCTGTCTGGCAAGCCAGACTCTCTCCTTTGTGGGTCCTTTCAGGGGCCGCAATGTAATGTAATAGGTCAACCTTTGAGGTCTCTGCCATTGTTATGTGGATTGCAGGCGAATTCCTTCCTAATTGGTCAGGCTCTGTTTGGCATGATGAATCATTTGTGGTCTGACTAGCTATACTTGCAGAAGCCACTTTAGATGATGCTTCTGATTTAGCCTCACCACTAGACTCTGAGTGCTTGGATACACGTGATCGCCTGCGCCTCACTGGCTGCTGGTCCCATTCTCCCTGGTCCTCCTCGTCAGTCTGCACACTGCTGTCTGCAATACGCCTTGTTCTCCTACGTCTGTTCATGAATCGGTCCTCTCCATCTTCATCATCTGTTTGCACACAGCTGTCTGTAATCTTTTTCCCAGGGTCCTCCTCTGAGCCATCTCTCAGCCGAGGCATGGAATTCTGCTTTTTCATTGTCTTGGAATCAGCTTGTTTGTCACTGCTTCTCAAAGACATCTCAGAGGCAGAACTTTGAATAGGTCGAGCAGCCACCACAGCTTGGACCACTTGTCCATCCTGCCAAAATTGAACACTCTGTGCATCTTGTTGAATAACCCTACCACTCTGGTCACAAATAATGAAACCTTGAGGGGCCCCTCCTCCAACAACTACCCCTTGTATAGCACCCTTAGCAGTTGATGCTGCTGCGGCCACCACCGCTGACGCGGCGGCTACCTCTGCTGCTGCCACAGCTGCTGCCTCTGCTGCTGCTGTCTTTTGTCTTTTCTGCTCCTCCAACTGCTGCTGGAGCTGATGTTGCAGAGATTGAATTTGTTCTAGCTGCATTCTCTGCTGGGCCAGTTGTTCTCTTTGCATGATCAGTTGTGTTTCCCGTTCTGCCTGCTGTTGGTGTAGTACTTGCTGTTTGATTGTCTGCAGTTCTTGAATCTCACGCTGAACAATTTGTTGTTCTTTTTCTCTGTGTCGCTGAAGCTCAACGCGATCCCTTTCAAGCTCCTCGTGAAGCCGTAGCTGCCGTAATTTCTCTAGTTCAACCCGCTCTCGCTCGAGCTGCAGCGCATGCTCTTGTTGTTGGCTCAATCTTTCATTTTCCTTACTTGACTGAGCATCTGTGGGGGCAGAAAGTTTAGAACTCAGTGCCAGGGCAGCGCCATGTGATGTCTCTGGTTGAACCTGTGGCAGTGGTTGAGGTTGACTGATGGGTTGTCCTTGAGGTTGAGTTTGAGTCAAAGATAGAGGTTCAGTTTGAGTGGGTAGGTGGGTTTGAGTGGGTAGGTGGTGTATCTGTATTTGAGCCTGCACTGGCTGGACAGATGGAAGTTGGACTTGAGCTTGAGAAAGGGACGCAACATTCTGTGAGGTAAAGCGAGTCCGATCTGTCTGTTGATCTGCCATAGACTGCATACTAGATGCTGGTAAATGTTGTGCTCCCAAGTGTGCCACAGCTTGGGTGGGTGGAATGGTTGCAGCTGTTTGTGCAGCGACTGTTGTTAAAGGCTTTCCAAGGTACACAGGAGTTTCCTGCTGTGAGCTGTTTGTATCAGGCACACTTCCTGATGGTGTAGCTGAAGTAGGATACTGATTTGGGAGAGGGTAGGAATACATTCCCTGTGTAGACAGAGGCATTCTTGGAGTCACTTGAGGCAACCTGGTAAGGCTAGCCAATGGTACAGCAGTCACACCGGTTGGGTATGGTCTGCAAACTCCTCTAGGCATAGGACGCATGACAGAAGAAGGCTGGGTAGTAATTGGCAGGGTGGAGGCTATGGGAGTGTTAATGGTGGAATATATCATGCCATCACCTCCTCTCATAGCAGCAGGGTACAAAGCACGTATACTTGCTTGTCTAGCATTTATTAGATTTGTTAATGTTTGGCCATTTGCTGTTGGTCTTCCATCTTGGCCATACAGAAGGTTTGCTCTTATAGAAGCTAAGCTTTGCTGGAGATTTAGCCTAGCTAAAGGTCCACCCCCACCAGCCCCATATGCCAACAATTCAGGGTTATTTCCATACCGGCTTGCATACTGGTCGGCAGAGTTAAGAGCTGCACACATGCGACTGATTTCTCTGGCAGTGGTTGCACTGTACTGGGCCAGATTTGAGTCTGGTGGTCCTGATTGATCACGTGAACTGTAGGCATAGTCGGAATTGATATTTGACATGGAGCCATATCGGCGAAGGGGTAATGAAGGGCCTGAAACATCTCCTTGGTGGCGCAAGTCTGTGTAAGATCCATACTGTGCTCCAATTCCAAGGTATCCACCATCATAACCTTGATTCATGCTGCTAAGATCTACTGCCATACCCCCCTGGACATTACTCTGATAGTGTCCACCTTCAATCATGGAGGGCAGATTGGTATCAGACATTGAAGGTTGAAGGTTGGGTGGTTGATATGGCTTATGTTCCTCTGTCACTGCTTGTGTAGCGTGAGGTTTTTGTTTTTGTTGTTGTTGTGGTTGTTGTTGTGGTTGTTGTGGTTGTTGTCGTTGTTGTTGGCTGACATTGTATTGCGGTGGGTAGGGAGGGTGGTTTGCTTGGGGGGTTTCATTGGTGGGGGTTTTATCAGAGGATACATTTGTAGGCTTCTGAGTGAATGACCCTGAACATGAACCAGCAAAGGGCAATTTGTAAACAACATCACAACACGCCACCTGGTTTTCTGGTTTAATCTGACCAGTGAGATCTAAAACCTGAGGAGGGGGAGGAGGTTCCTCTCTCTTCACCAGTTGAGTCACTGTGCCCACCTGTGATGTGTTGCTTTCATCAAGTTGCACCATCAAAACATGGGGCTTACCTGTGGACAAGTTCATTATTGTTGGTTTGTTTTTAAGCTCCAAGGCATCTCCACTATAGACTTCATGGCGAGCATTAGAAGCAAGAACCCCAGACAATGACTGTGGAGCCAGCGGGGATACTCTAGGAATGGTACTAGCAGTCACTGCAGGCTGGGCACTGCTTGTCTGGCTTACTACAAGGTCTTGTTTCATCAGCTGTGGCTGGACCTGATTAGCTAAATTGTAACGAGCAAAAGAAGATTGCTGGTGGTGCTGCTGGAGCTGCTGCTCAAGAAGCTGTTGCTGTTGCAGGAGCTTCTGCTGCTGTAACTGCAGTTGTTGCTGTTGTATACCCAGGTTTTCCAGGCATGCATCAATTTTGGGAATGGATGGGTCAGTAATTGGCGGCTTGCTCTGGGTTAAACACACAGCCGATCCAACACCCTGGCCCAAATCCATACGGTTTTGCAAAGGATCTCCATACACAATTTGATGCTTAGGTCGGGACATGAACATAGAACTTGCAACTGTGACGCTAACTGTGGTCGGTGTTGATACAGATATGTGTGGTTGCTCTTGTGCATTCAGGTTCATAATAAGAGGTTGCACTGCTGTGTGTCGACCAGATGGCTGCTCTCCTCCTATAGAGTATCTCCTTGTATCAGAGGCAATGGATGTTAGGTCCATCCCTTTGTCTGTCATTATAATTGGAGCTGGCCTCATTGGGGCTCTCAGATCCACCACGTTAATATTTTGATGAGTTTGACCCTGAGACTCAATTATTGAAGAGCCTTGAATATTTGAGATTTGGCCTAGATATATGTTCTCCATAGAACCACGACTGTGTGCATTTACAGTGCTCATACCAACATTAACCTTTTCAACATTTTGAGCCATCTGTGAAGAATGTTTAGGGGACCTTTTTGATGGATGCATTTGTGGTGATGTTGGGGAACTTGTTGAAGGGGGATGGGAGCTATACAAGGTTTTACAACTAATTTGTGTTGGAGATGACAAAGGGGAAGTGGAAGAATTTACAGTGATTGGCTTGGAAGGACTAGTTGTATTAGAGCCTAGGGTTATCACCATCACTGGTGAATCTTGAGAGGACTGTTGTCGTGCAAGACGAGGGGAATTTGCCCTTTGAGGTGCCTGTGCTCCATGGGTTGCTGCAGCCGATGTACGACCTCCAGGCAAAGATGGCAACTGCCTGCCACTACTACTAGTGGGTCTTACTGATGGCGTATGTGTTGGGCTTTGTGATGGAGAAGCACTGGGGGAGACCGGGGGGCTGGGACCTTTGAAAAGGGAGAAGACTTTGGAGGTTAGGGACGATGCTCCGGGGTCAGGTGATGCCTGTGTTGGCCTGTGGGGGCCTGCTCTGTTGCTAGCAGGCCCTGTGCTACCTGCCTGTCGAGCTGTGGCAGTCTGATTGACTTGGGCTTTAGTTGTGGCAACACCAACAACACCTTCAATTTTGGCACTCTGTGTCATCATCCTATTTTGTGTTTCTTTTGAGAGATGCTGTGCTGCATGAATTCCTGGAATTCTTGGATCACTCCCTGTTGTGGAAAAGGACATGGGTGCAGTAACCTGTGTTGGGCTTGACCCGGGGGTTAATACAGTTCCTGCTTCAAGATTATGTTTACTGTCAGGCTGAGAAGGCCCTTTCTGCTGATTAACTGTATTTCCTTGCCTCTGCATTAGCTGTGCTTTCTTCATCATCTCCTCATAGACCTCCTCTGCACTTTTTAATGTTTTATCAGATGGTGAGGTTGCTGATGTCTTCTCTGTAGGCGAGTAAAGTGATGTGAAGGTTGGAAGGTTATATTCATTTCCTGATTTGTAAAGCTTTCCACCAATCATTTCATAGCCCTCTGCCTCTGAGTCCATCGATGGCGAATATTCAGAACATGATGATCTGTGAAGTTCTTCCATCTCTGCAGCCTGCCTCAGTTCTTCTGTTGGTGATGCGTCCTCAATAGGTGAGAGATTACTAGGGGGAGTTTTGGATCTTTCCCTGCGTCTCTGTGCCCGTAGTTCCTCTTTATCCCTCTTGGTTTTTCGAGCAGTACTTCGGATTCTCTGTTGCTCTAGATCTCTCATCTGCTCCTGTTCTCTTAGTAGTTCTTCCTCTTCTCTGAGCTCATCCTCTTCAGATGAGTCCTCGATGGTTGGCAGCAGTGGCCCATGTGACCGATGTCGAGCCTTCCTCTGCTGCTTTGCCTCCTCTAGTCTTGCCCTACGACTAGGACTGCTGTCACTGTCATCCTCCATGGAGGACACAGATGTAGGGGAAGTTCCAGAGGTGTAGCTGGGAGTGGTTGCAGGTAGGGTCGATGAATATTCTCCCTTAGACCGCTCCTCAGGTGAACCTGTCAGACTCTCCATCTCTAGCTCTGGTTCTCGTAGGTCATGCTCTGTACTGAGCTCCATGTCTCGGTTGTAGCTGTTGGTGTTATTTAGCTCAATGGTCTTAAAACGGCGCAGGCCTCCGGCCATTACAACATCTTCTTCTTCATTTGACGCTGATGCCTTGGTGTCATCCTCAAAACTATTAGATTGTTGAGAGAGTCGTCGTCTCTCTTTGCTTAAATCTCCACTTGCTTTATGTCCCCTTTTTGGCTTTTGGTTCTCATGTTCTTCCATCTCCTCTTCATCTGCACTCATCTCCATAATTTGCCTCCTCATGAACTCCTCATCTGTTAACTCTTTGTGGGACTTCTTCTGTCTTACTGGCAATGGTGAGAGACCACTTTCGCTGCTGTCTTCTACATAATCATGACGAAGCTTACAACTTAGTTCATCCTCTGATTCATCCCTTGCTGCATCATCATCATCAGGATTGTAGTCCCGACCGTGTCCTACAGACAGCGAGTGTGGCCTGTTTGATGCTGACTTTGACTCCAGTAGAGGCTTCATGGAGCTCTCTAGCTTTTTGATTTCTGAGGGGATGGAAGAACCACTGAGCTTGATTCCTTCTTCCACGATCTGTCCTGTAATCTCCCCATGAGAGCTATAGATCCCATCTGAGGAGTAGCCAGTGTCACTTAGACTCTGTGTACTTGATTTGTTGTAATCCTGAAGAACGAGAGAAGACAAAAAGAAAGGTCAGAACAAAAAAATGATTTACCAACCTTGTATCCCACTTATTCATCAAACTCAAAAGAAGTGACATTTTAATGACACACTTTTAGATAATATGAAGTTAAATAAATGCACTGGACCAAATACAACTGAAACAGCCTATTATTTTGACATTAGAGAATAAATACATTGCAAAGAAAAAACAAATATCAAACAACCAAATATTGGACAACATTAGGCTAAAATCAACCCAAATGTAACTTTGCTTTGTGGTTGTAAAAGACAAGGTAATATGAACTTTCATACAGTTTACCAAGCAACCTTTTTCCCTACTGTATGCTAAACTGTTAGACTTGTTTTTGAGTATAATGTTATTTTGTAGATTTGATAAGTTATTAATCATATTAAACTGATTTGGGTTGAGTTTGCCCTTCAACTATGTACACACAGATGGATAAATTCACTGCAGACAGAGTGAGTACAACAGACAGTTAAACATACAAACATCTACAGACAAATGTCTTTCAATGACATGCTTGATTGACTTCTTTGACACATTCTCTGTTTCATTCTTCGAACCATTGAAGAATAACTAACATGCGTAGAATGCTTCGAATATCATCACGAAGCGTCACAGTAAACAACAAGGCTTGCGTTTGACACAAATAAAATAAAAGTGTACAGAACCAGTGTGAGGAATGAGTGAATAGGCTGAAAAGACTGAGAGCATGGTGATGATGATGTTGTTGATGATGATGAAGATGATGAGGACGATGACGATGACAATGATGAAAGTTATACTGATAGGAAATTATATAGATAAAGGGCGTAATATGTGGGCGTCATGATTCAAAAAGTAAATGTAGTTAATAGTAAGAGTTATGACAACTTCTACTTACTAACCTAAGGTTACATAGTAATGGTGGACCGATGAATCAGATGGTTATAAAGAAAGAGAAGACCGATAAAAAGTAGAAAACAAATGTGTTACCTAAAAAAAAGAATGACGACAAGAAGAATTCAAAAAACAAAAGAGAGATAATGATATGATGACGGCGATAAACAGTGGTGTGGAATAAATAATGAAATGTTCATGATTTGATGAAGACAAGGATGATCATGAGAAATGGTTACAGTAACTAAAATGGAGCAAAATATATAAAAATAAAAATGATGAATGGAGAGTAACAAATGAAGGCGAAGAAGTTGCAGGTAGCTCACTTCATGGTGTCTTGACTTCTGTGTATCGTCGACTATCTTCATGTCTTTTGGTGAAGTGACAGTCTCTGACAAGGCCTTCTTTGGTGGTGCCTTGACGTCTTCTTTTAGAGATTTAGATGTGACTTTTGTCTTCTCCTGGCTCTGCATCTGTTTGCGTGCTTGGTTGTTACCTGTGGGTTTAGACTGAGTAGGTGCTGTTTTTGATGGGGTGGGAGAGGCCTTAGCATGGTTAGGGGTAGTCTTACCGGGGGGGGCCTTGGCACCAGGAGGATGAGAAGGGCCCTTGGTCTGAGCAGAGGGCTGAGCAGACCCCTTTGTCTGAGTCGGCCCTTTAGCCTGGCTTTGGCCCTTCGTCTGGTTAGCAGACTGAACAGGGCCCTTACTCGGAGCATTTGATTGATTAGGACCTTTATTTTGAGGACCCTTACTCTGAGGTGAGGGTTGTGTTGGACCCTTAGTTTGGGAAGGTGGCTGACTCGAACCCTTAGGTTGGGCAGAGCCCTTGGTTTGAGGGGAAGCTTGGCTTGGCCCCTTGATATGAGGGGCAGGCCCAGCTTGTTTCACAGGAGAGACAGGGCCACTTACTTGGGGACCCGGTGGTTTCTGTTGTTGAGGACCTGTGGGCCTAGGCCCCAAAAGTTGATTTGGCCCTTTCTGCTGAGGTGACTGTTGATTGGCTGTAGCAGGTGACCGGGGGGATCCCATGGGCTGTGCAGCAGGAGCTGGAGTATCTCCCAGGCTTCCTGACAGAGCCCTCTGCGTCTGGCAGTTCAAGCACAGCCATTCTTTCTTCTGGAAAAACAAGAACAAAGAAAACAACAATGAAAAAAAGTTGTAAGTGAAACAAAAGCATAACAAATGATGATTATTGAACAATTTCAATTTTAATGTTATCAAATATTTGTCAATATTCATCCTTAAATTATAAAGCAGGCTGTATGGAGTCTATCAGTCATGTGTCATGTCATACTATGATAAAGTGACACAACCCACTAATGGACAACAAACACAAAGTATGCTCATAATTGATGTTTACCTTATTGACACTTAATGTTTCAACACATTATTTGATTATTATTTAATTGTGATAAATGGGTACAAAAATGTGCCTGATAGTATTTTTGTTTAAAAAAAATGAAATCAGAAAGTTATTGCATTATCATGAGTAGGGGTAGTAGTGGTCATGAGTGCCAAGTGCCAAGGACTCAGTATAGCGAGTCTGAACAACTGTTAGCTTTCAATCATTTGAAAGCCTGTCCAAACACGGCCTTTCATCTCTTGGTGAAGACTTAATCATTTGACAACATTAAGCACTCTCAAACAGGGTACACAGAGGAAGAGTGCTGTGTGAATACAAATGAACACATCTGATATCAGATTGGAGCGGTTCAACTGTCCATAGACATTTTATTGCACATGTTAAAACACATATAAATGCAACACAAGAGAATCATAAAGGCAGCGAGAGATATGAGTCACAATATCAATATCCATAACTCATTCCACCTGAGTCAAGGAATATGTAAATCAGCTGCACATCTCCTTCAAGGCCGTTTGTAAGAGACAAAGACACCATATAAACATAAAGAGATTCAATGTCAGGTCAATGCAGCAGATCGATGAAGCTGCTCCATGGAAAGAAATGGTTACGTTACATGTTATGAAAGCTCAAACAGGAAGCGGCACCATGTTTGTAACGCGTCCTCTGCTTCTATGATAATCATCTGTGCTCGAGGCCTGAAGAGGGAGCGCTGTTATGCCACAGACTCACTTAACAAAACAAATAACCTCATAAATGCTGCTATTGCCTGTTGCCATCTGCCCAATAAATCATTACTTTCATTGTTGTCATGCTTCAAAAACTGAATAGAGAAGTGAGAATTCAACAACATGCCTAGAAACAGCTAATTAAAGGGAAACATGTAGGTGTTCAATGACTGTAACAAAGGACATCTTCAGTGCAGTCCAAACAGTCAAGATGCGAGAGAAGGCGGACACACACCATCACAGGCCACTTTTACTCTTTGTCCTGTTAAACTGCTTCGTGAAAGCAAATGAATCTACAACTAATATTTAACCACTTGCCGATGTGGGTGGTTGGAGACACAGCTTAAGCCAACATTTTACAGAAGAGGAAAAAAGGAAGTTGAGGAGGTGGAGGAGGGTTGAATAAACAGGAAGAAGAAAGTGGTGGGGAATCATCCTCATGACAGGAAGAACGAAGGTGGTGATGATAATTAAGTTGTTATTTTTAACTATGTGATGCTACTTATTTTTACTGTATTGATTAAATGAATGCCTATCAATCAAATACATGATATTTATATAAGGCTAGTGCAGAAAGCATGAGAACTTCATTGACCAAGTGTTATTTAAAATAGGGCTGCAACTGATTGATTTATCTACCAATGATATTTCTTGTTTAATCTAAAAAGGTTTGCTTACAAATGTCGGGGGGAAATAACAAATGTCCATCACAAGATACCAAAGTCAAAGGAAATGTCTTTAAATGTCTTGTATGGTCTGAATGACAGCCTAGAATCAAAAGATATCCAGTTAAAAGTCAAAGAAGTCTATGTGTGGAGCAAATATTACATTTGCCAAGCTTGAACGTGCACATTTCTATTTGACAAAATAAAATGCAAATATGTCCAAGTTGATGTCTTTTAACGTCTTATTTTGTCTGAAAAGTCTAAAACCCCACAAAACTAACAGAAGAATGTGCAGAAACTCTCAAAAATAATATGAAAATTGTGATTAATGTACACTTTCTTCTGTTGGTATTAAGTGCATTAGAGCCTTTATGCAACATGAGTGTTAAATTATGCAACTGCCTCGTTGAGAAATGATGCAATTTGAATCATGAATACTGTGAAAATATGCAGTTCAGTAAGGATAGTGCTGCAGCACACTAACGAATAGTGTTGGCACTTTTCAGCATAAAAGGACGTAAAATAAGAGCCTGGCAAACACGTGGCTCGTTTAAACAACATTTCAAGGAGCAAAACGCCGGGGACTATGATAACTGTCATCCTTCAACTTTACTTTAATAGTTTAACAAAGTAACCTTTCTAAAATACCATAACTGCCTAAAACAAAAGTAATGGAAAAAAAAAGAGACAGAAACGGTGGCTTCATTTAAAATCGGTTTGTAACATGCTATTTTTACTCATGCTATTTTTCAGTTCAAGATAAAACCTTTCTTAATGTTCCCGAATCCTACAGGAATCTACATGAAGCATGGAGGGAGCCATTGGCATGCCAAACAGACAGACTTGCTTTGTTTTCATCTCTCTCAAGTACTCTACTGAGAAGCTATATATAAACAGGTGCAGTACGCTCAGAACTAGCCATCTGTGCCGGTTTGTTTCACATATTACAAAAAAAGAATTTTGTGGAAATGTCAGAAACGAACGTCTGCAATTTCCTCAAAACACCATCAAATCAGCTTTTAGCGTTTTGAAGTGTCATGAAGCAGAATCTTATTATATACCTTAATTACATACTATATTAACCTTTTTCCGTCACCAAGAAGCTTTCTTCCTGCCATGTTGGCACTGCCACACTCCCATCTTGGCTCCTGAATCAGCATAACAACACTGCGTGGGTAAACGGGAGAGAGGAGCGATGCCAAACTGGAGCTGGGAGTAGCAAATTATTCATGTAGAGTGCTTTAGCTTGTACAGCAGTGAAGCATGTGGGCTGTGCTTCCCACCTCGGCCCACACTGTGTGGAGGAAATCAGGTCCGTATAGCAGACTGAGCCTCTACGCCTCAGAGACAGGCCTTTAATGCACCCTGAAAACAGAGCAACCAATCCACTTTTATTTTTTAACTGCTATCTGAGTGAGCGCACTTACAGTTCAGTACACAGAGATGAAACTACAACTAAACAACAATAGAGACGGATCATGAAAGTTTTTCTTCCAAAAATATATTGGTTTTGGCAACAGAGTTTTTATTTTGTTTAACTTCTTACTTTTTGTCTTTTGGGGGATTTGTTCTGTGAGGGTGTGTCTTTGTGGGAGGCTTTACTGCGTGTTAATGTGTGTGAGGCAGTTGGCTCAGTTCTTTATGGAGATCATCTTGTTAGTGAACTATTAACCTCATTAAATGGTTGGAGGTTAACTTGTGCTTAGTTGAGGGTGTATTTAACGTTTGCTCTGAACTGTAACTCAGATGCGACTGGCAAGACTACACACTGAATGTAATCTATCAATTACATCTGAAGCGGTGTTTGCTCTTATCCACTGTTTGCAAGTTTGTGTGCAATGATTCAATGACATGTGTATATGTGTGCTTGTTTAGAGAAATAGAGGCAGTGGGCCCAGCTAGTTAGTGAGATCACCTTGTTGGTGAATTGGTGGCCTCATTAATCAGCAGGATATTAGCAGGTCTATTTGGTGGACTGTGCACTGAACTCAACTACATTGCTTCTACTTCAGTCCTGTGTACTTTTGTTGTCTTTTCTACAATGTTTCCCACATAATTTGATTCTATTTGTGGGGGCACCGCACCACACCACCCCCCTTTTATGAGATCCATTTGTGACGGACGATATTTAATTGTGGCGGCCCGCCACAAATAAATCAATGTGGGAAATACTGCTGTATATCAATTAGTTATTGCTCCTGTTCATATATTCCATGTCTGAATAATGATATGGTGTTCCTGATCTCAATTCACCTCTTCACTTTGAAAAAAACAAAACAATTAAGAAACACCATGTAAAGCATAAAAATACACTTCAAGTACAAGCCAATACAGAAATGCACTGAAGTTGACTACCATTACATGGTGTTGAAGCCGACAGCTTAATTTGTATTTAAGTGTAAATGTGCTGATCGTATGATTATGATATTGCTGCAGACATCTGCATGCCTGCGTGTGTTTGTCGGTTTTTCAGCGTTCCTAATTTTTCATCTTTGGCTGTTTTCTATATCTGTTACGCTGAATGTGTATTGAGAAAAGTAAAGGATTCTGCATATGTGAGATTTTTAAATAAATGTAATATCAGAACACACATAAAGATAGAGATGCAGTGCAGTCCTGTACTGTTCAGTACTGTAATTCACTAGAACGTTTTAAATATACAAATATAGCTGGTGCATTGTGGAGTGGCTCCTTTACTTTACAGTTGTACATATCTGCATGTTACACCATTTACCAAGAAAACAATTTTAAGCTTGTGATGTCCACAATGTTTGAAATGTAAAGTATACATATTGGGAGGCGTGTGGCGCAGTGGATAGAGCCTTGGTGTTGGGATCAGGGGAGCACAGGTTCAAACCCCACTGCAGTCAGCATGTCGTTGTGTCCCTGGGAAAGACACTTCACCCCAAATTGCTCCTGTGGGGATTGCCGTATTGAGTATGTAAGTCACTTTGGATAAAAGCGTCTAACAACTAACATATAATGTAATGTATACCAACTGAAGTAACGCAAATGTGAATTCTGTTTCATTTTTTAAATTTAATTTTGACAAGGTACCAAGACTGGAGTGGAGAGAGCAGTTATTGAGTGAAGCTGTATCGGCCATAAGAAGCAAAGGTGGATAGTGTTAACACCGGCAGTGTAGTGATGCTCCATCCAATCATCTCACAGCCGGAATAGCTGCCCTTTCACTGTCAAAATAATGAGAGATTGAACACTGCAGGTTACCACAAGGAAAAGGTCAGAGAGATTGATCCCATTCTCATAGATTGATCCCGCTCTCAGAGAAGCTTGCTGAGACATTACACCCATGATCACTCACGTGTGTGTGTGTGTGTGTGTGTGTGTGTGTGTGTGTGTGTGTGTGTGTGTATAAAGTGAACTGAAAGAGTGCATGCAAGTATGTATGGGACTACATTTGCATTTGTCGATGTCTATGCTAATGTGGTTAGGTATTAATTAACTAAATTATATAACAGGGCAAATACATTAATTATCCAGACTGCTATCCCCTAATGACAAGCAAAGCTATGCACAGGTGTGTGAATTACAACTTAAAGCGCTCAAATGGGGCTTCATTTGATTAACGCATATGTACCATCTTGAATTAAAACTAACTATGTTTACCGTCTAACTCAATTTAGAATGATTCAATAAAGGCAAAAATGATTCAATAAAGGCAAAAATGACTTGAATGTGTTGCTGCAAGAAGACTCTTATAAGTACCAGACAAACTACAGGGTATTTGGTAAAAGGTGTTTTAAAACGTGTTAACAAAACAACAGTACAAAAGTTTGCTTACTTCAGGTAAACGTGCACAACCACTGCAGGATGGTATCGGAGTTTGTCCACTGTGCTCACAAATGATTCGCTAAATGTGTCATTGCATGTGTACTGTCACATACTGTAGTAGTGAAGTGTCTTTTTTTTCTTCTGTAGATGTTGTTGGAACTGAAGTGAGAAAATATGACATGTAAGACAGTACATTGTGTTTTGTTGCAGTTAATTCATGTGTGTCCCTTTTTATCTCATTTGTCTTAATTTATATCTTTTGAATGATACTGTAGTAGTGATATCATTATATTGTCTAATCCCAGTGGAATAGTGACTCCACCCTCTAGCTGAAATGCAGATCTGCAGTCTTTCTTTTTATGCTGGGAATTTTTCTACATGAGAAGAGGTTTCTACTGGAAAGCATTTTCCTTATGAAGACATATCTGCAAAAGTAAAAATGACCCCAGTGGAAATGTGGATCTACCCTAAAATAACTAAACTACACGATTCCCTTTCCTCCACATGGCTAAAATAAAAAGGTCACATTGTTCAACAGCTCAACTCAAAATCCTTCTCATTAAATGCCTTTTTTTACCGGCAAAAATTAAACTAAAGGCCCAAGTCCCCAAAATTAACATTTCAAAGAAAAGTACACAGATAACAGACATACAGAGCCAAACTGCTGGTATGATATGGAGAAGAGCTGTAACACTTTCTACCCATGGAGGGAGCCAGAGAGCACAACATTTCATCGAGATATACTGTATGGAGCCTGTGGGAGCACACACACCCACACAACAACATGCTCTCACAGAGTCAGATTCAAGCACACTGATAAATACTGCACTTGCGCTGGGCTGCATAATTAACAACAACCTTTTTAAATGAATCTTATTTCCTGCAATATTGGCAGTGAAAGCCACACCCCCTTCCACTTGACTTCTGACACACACACATCAGTTTATTTAGATTTCCTGATCAGCAGAGTGTATGTATGCCCACACATGTGTAGGCAGACATACTGTGTGTAGCCGGCGGCACAGCCTCAGTATCCCACCCCTCACTGTCAGTCAACTCACAGCAAGAGACTGTCCCTTGCATGGTGTCTCTGCCAGGGATGAGACCACAAGCTGGGCAAAGAAATGTCATTAAGTAATATCATTAAACACAGTCACAAACCTTACCGAGATATAACAGTTTAAACAGAAAGGAAAGATTTCCTACAGAGTATTTGTTTTTATGCCACAATGAAGATCACAAATGAAAACAGAACTGAGTCAATGTCAGAAAGATAGCCAACAACTTCTGCAAGGAGCAAGTGGAAGCATGACAGCAACGCAAGGCAACATAAATCATTTGTCATGCATCATATAAGTTTGACTTGTAAATGTCAAACGTTGTCAACCCTCCATCGTTCAAAAGTTATCCTAATCGTAGCCTTCGCGTCTTTACCATCAAAACAACTTCCGTCATTATCTAAATGTAAAAACTATTTCACAGTGCACACAAGTGCTGGCCACGTCAACCTTCAAAATAGGAACTGAACAGAGGAAAACCATGTCAAAACAAAGGCAGAAATCACCATAATAATCCTTCAAGTTCTGTCTCACAGAGATTAATGAGGCGTACAACAGAGGAGGTCATCATTAATTTGTAACAAGTGAAGGTCAGCGGAGCAGAGGGTCAGTGTGAATTATTAACTACAGCATGCAGGGGCGCGCTGCCAAGCAGGTGGGAATGGGGTGAGATTAAGGTGAGTGGGGAAATATGTCTCGCACCCATACACACACTCATTTCATACAAAGAGCAAAAGAGCAGAGACACACCCCGAGTATGGACATTAAAAAATGCAGCAGTAGCATTCAAAGGCTACATTTAATCAGATGTAATTCCCTACAAATCACCATACTCACTTTATTCAATCTTGATACAACGCCATAATATTCACATACGAATCAAAGATCAGCAGAGCAGGTTACTCTATTAAAGCCCTATCAGAGCCATTTAAACCTCCGTATCCATTTCTATTATGCACAGTCTGAATGAGCAGTAGTTTGAAACTACCAAGTGTGCAGCGCTAGGCGTGAGCGAGCACATGTCGCAGCAGAGAGCCAGGCTGTGCCACATCACGCCGGGTTCTGACAGGTCAGGCAGAGTCAGCAGGTATATAGGTTAATCCCCTGGGACTCCTTCAATGGGGACACGTGGTCAGGCCTGTGGATTAGTGAGGAAATGAAGGATCATCCACTGAGGAAGCAGGACTCAACTACAGTCACAGTCACTCATACTATACGGATCCACACTGTGCATTCAGAGGAAATATATAAATATATAGAAAATTGAGAAGCATGTTCAATAGGCCATCCTGCAGGTAGATCATTTCTGAGAAATCGCTGTTTTGAACTTTTATTCATATTTAAAAATAAGACAATTATTTAAAAAACAATAGTAGTTATAGTAGTAAAGCTGTAAAAAAAGACTAAAATACTATTTGTACTCAGTTCTACTGAAAATCTAAACATGCTTTATGCTCAAAACTCAGCAAGCAAGCCTCTACACATCCTGCCACTGACTGTGTCCGTACACTTTGGACTTAGAATCAAACACAGCTAGCTGCTATATATTTCCTCAAGACTAGGAGTATACAGCCAACGCCTCTGTAACACTGTCCTCAGTTAAAGAGGTGCTCTGAGCTTAATTATATTGCAAGCATGCTCACAAAATGCCCTGGCTATCCATTCATTTATAAAATAGGTCTGGACTAAAGCAGTAGATCAATTGGTCGACTGACGGCTGAACATCATTCTGATTTAAAGTGTAATTCTGCTTGCATGGATTAAAAAAGACATGTTTAAGTCAAAAATGTGCACGGTTTATTCTTATTCAGCTTATGCCTAACTTTATGTACATAAAGAAGTACATTAACAACATTTTAAAAGTAGAAGACTTATCCAAAACATTGGAAAGCTACATATGAAATTACTTTTTATAGTGTCTTGTTCCAGGAGAACAGCATGTAATTTGCCATTAAGTGTGTGTGTGCATCTCCTGTCCTGAAGGGGCTGCGTAGCATAGGGTGAGGTCATGTTTCTGCCCTTTATTTGACTTAATCTGTCTGCTTGTATTTGTTTTAACGGGGCAACAGGTTTCCTCTTTTCGCCCAGCACACAGGAAGATGTCAGTGACACTGTCCTGCATCAGAAGGGGCTCACAATACATACATGAGACACAGTCAAAAGCAGCGAGACATCCCATTGATCCCAACAGATAATTCTGTCTTAAAGCATGTTTATACATATCTTCATTTTAAACTGAAACAGAGTGGTAGATATATTTTCTGCTTTATAATATCCTGGCAGCTTTACATTTAGAGAACACTTTTCAAGCACATTGTTACAGTATTGGTTCTGTAAAGTTATCAAGCCATTTCAATAGGAAAAATCTTTATTTGAATGTCTCTTTTAGTTGAAACATTTCGTAATTAGGAGTGTTTGGGCATTAAGTAAAAGGTTTAATCTTAGAAACGACCTAAAAGGGACCTTAGAAAGTGGCTGCAGCAGCTTTTTAACTAAGCTACTAATATGGTATATAATAACCCTAATCCATCGCCTCCATAATGTCTAAATATAACTACATCTTTAAGAGAGATTTTGGATCCCCCTCTTTCATGCCTCAAAGAAGTGAAATCTTTCCTAGAGGATAAGAACAATCCAATATCCCACTCCACACACTTCAGGACAGCAGTCAGGGGACGACTGCAGCTGTTCTGAAGGCACAGGATGGTTCAGTGTTTTCTCCGTTGTTTTGTTTTGGTGAGCCTTTTAGCTCAGCCCTGCTAATTTGCCCTGAGAATATTAAATACGTCTTGCTGTGTTTATCCTTCTGCAATATTGAAAAAGCACCCAGAGCTGCAGCACACAGCTCAGATTAGTTTAATGAATGCACCTCTCTCTGTGGTCAAACTGTCTGAGCTGTGCAGTCAGTAAGAAGTAATTGATGCAGTTTATTTTCACCTTCCTACACTACCAACCTTATATTTCCTGTCTCATTCGCTGTTCTACGCCTTTTGATGCTTTAATCAGGATATACGCTTTATGTCAGCAAGATAACAAGACAGATGATCGGCATTGTGGCTTGATAAGATTACGGCAGTAATGTATGTAATGTACATACAACAGTGTAGTTTGTCTGCAGCATCATAGAGAGGATAAGGGGATACCATGGATAATTAGCTCACTGCTTTGGACACAAAGGAAGATTTGACTAGCATTTTGCTAAACGCCTCCTAGGCTGAAACAGAATTAAGGCAGTGGCAAAATAACATTCAAAGCTCCAAACATAAATCTGTTTTCTAAAATGTTAATCAAGCAGCAAAACAAACCTCATTTTACACTGTGGTTGGCAGCCAAGCCCAAACAAGTCATGTGTCTTATCGCATATGTCTGTCCCCAGGACAAGTTAATCAGGCTGTCTCCTCGGCCTGTTTCATTTTAGATGAGATTCTAATACTCCTGCCAGGCGAATGTACAGCTATCAGCCAAGCAAATACAATTCATGTATCGCACATCTATCTTTTAGACAAGTTACTCAAGCTTTAACATATCACCAGCAGTGAGCACAAGTCAGGTGATGACTTTACTAAAATGAGTCCAGCAAACATATATGTGTGTTAACTCTACACTAGTCTCTCAGACAGGTTGTTCCTTGTTCATGTGACTCGATGTACAAATATATTTTAACACGTTTAGCAAGTCTGTAGGGCAGAGCGGGCTTCAGCATCCTTTGAGTAAGAATGGGATTTCTACATACTGTATAGGAGTAGTAAATACATACCTCAAATAAAAAGACATAATTCACTTCACAATATGTGTTAATTACAACAGCAGAAATTGCAGATGCAAGCCTTTGAGAAAACACTTCCAACGAACTGAAACATAATGTGAGAAAGGTTTATGTCAATTGGCTATCCAGAAAATAAAAATAGTTTAAAGCACCTGATTTAATTTTAATCTATAATCATAAATATAAATGACTGCATGCAAAGCCGAAGCTCAATTCTGATTGGTGTACAAAAATTGCTAACGTCAATTCTCCAACTCAGTCCCGCATGAAAATATGAATATATTAATCTGTAAAGTAAAACATTCAACCTATTGTTATTAGATACTCTGATACAGCTTTTTACACTGACTGGTATAAAAAGTATATGCATGAATAGTCCTGTTTTCAAATTAAAATAAAAAAACAATACATTTGAGACCAAACCCCCTATTTTTGTGAAGTGAGATGTTTATTGGAAAACTACAGTGAACAAGTGAACCCATTAAGCACTATTATCCTCCCTTGTGTTGTTGTGTCACACCCTCAGCAGTAAACTGTAATGGCAGTGGAGCCACAGTGTCTTTGCTCATGGAGGCAGTGGGAGGACCGTCTCTTTGGCTGAGGGTAATGATCCTCGTGCTGCTTTTGCGATTGTTAATACTGCTCTCAGGCCAGACCCCCACAACTGATGTGGTCATCTTCACTGCTGCCCGACAGCTGCAGCACTGAGAAGATTAGAAAGGGGTTAAATGTCATATCTGAGCGATCAGTGAGCTTTATCTCTTTCAATTTGTCTCTCAATCTCCTGCTCTCTTTCATTATAGTTCTCCCTCTGTCTGGCTGTGTTTTTTTTGTTCCCCTGAAATACAACTACACGTCTCTTTTCCATAATCTCACATTTGTGTCGCCAGCCTTTTAGTATTTGCCGACTATAAGCATAGCGCACACTCAACTAACCCCATCCTTCTTTCTTAATGCCAGCATTAGGGAGTAGTATCATGCCTGAGGTGCTGCCGAGAAGAGAGAGCGGTACCGATGAGGCGGGTGAAGTGATGTGTGGAGACAAGAGAGCCCAAAAGCAGGGGTGGGAGGACTGCTCCGGCCCACCTCTGTGGCTCTGACAGTGAGGATAGGCCCGGCACTGCCAGCGGCCCCTGGAGCAGAGCTAAAGCTTGTTAGCATAGCCACCAGGCCTTGAGGATGATGAGTTCTGAAGAGGTGATTAAGCCATTGCTGAGGTCCCTTGTATATGCTTCAAAGCTCATACACTGGTAGGAAAGGAAGGGCATTTGAAGATAGATGCACGGAAAAAGGACTGGAGGGGTTATTCAAGTTCAATATGGTCACTGGGCTCTTACATAGACATTCATCAAGAGAGCTGATATTTCTGCGGGTAGAGGCAGGGCGTGGACGGGTCGAGGGTGACCTCAGAGACATCTCGTGAAAAGCACTAGATTAGCAGAATAAGGTACGTGAGATGCAATCCTGCCTGTCATGAGGGGCTGATACTTTTAGATGTTCCTCTCCTTTCAGTCTCAGGTTTGGATTCAGGAAATACAGTTTGGCAGTTCAAAAATGTTATGAAGCACGAGCCAGATAAGACTTGAATGTACAAGCAGTTGTGGGAGCACTGGATCCCTCAGCAGGCCTGTGATGTACAGAACTAAGCAAAGTGTGTACATCTCCAGCTCAGACTGAGCACAGAGCCTGCCGCCAAACACAAAGGTCCCAGAGAGGAGAGTGAGTGTCATTTAAGCCTCCAGACCAGCGAGCCATCTGTGCTGGGTGCCACATAATCTCAACAGGAAGCTGGCGCCGTTGTACATCACATCATCTTCCTGTCTTCTAATCTAACGCAGCACAGTCACACACACTGCCTTTTGTCAGTGAGCACATTGTGGCGTAAGAATTTGGGATGAACATGCCTCGTGACACTTAAATTGAACACGTACCGCATATTTAGAAAAACAGGGTTTATGTGAAAAAACCTTTGTTTCACCATTATATTTTTTTCAGCGCTAACATATTAATCATTAAGTCAAAATGGTCTCAGTTTAATCATCCAACAAGGCTTACTATTCTCAGATGGCACTCATTTGTGTGGGTGGATCTTTACAATGGTGTGTTGGGGTTAAGCATCATACTCGAGGGGATCACTACACTCCCTCAACACGGATTACAAACACACTCAACTATTATCTCCTTCTAAAAGACACCCCCCCACCCCCCCCACAGAACACAAACACATGCAGAAACACACCCGTCTCTGTCTCTTTTGGTTTGTGTCTGTATCACCTCTCATAGACACTCTGTCTTATTCTGTGCAGGGTTTTAAAATGCTCACCCTGATGTTGCTGCTAAACCAACAGAGCGTGGACTGAATCAAGAGGGCTGAGTACCCGTGTTGCAATGTCAACTGCAAGCGATTCAACCAGAAGTAATTGCCAATTCAATCAATGTGTCAACAGCAAGCAGTAGACAGGAGGAAGACGAATGCAAACGGAGGGAGAGGAGGACTGAAACATGGACAGAGAAGGAGAGAGTTTGTGTATATCCAACAACCTGACAACAACTGAAACAAGAGAACCGGGTCATCACATTAAAGGGGAACATTTCAAGCATCAGACACGTCACTTAAATCTGTTTTATCTTAAAAAGATAAAGCATTAGATAAAGAGCTGATATACAAGCCAACAATTTATTATTTCTTCTGGATTACTGGCAGTTTTACAGCGAGGTGAGTCAGGAACACGCAGTTCACACATTTTAAATGATTTGAAATAACAGGAGGGTGACATACAATGATGTGTGAGGGTCTCAATATTGTATGTGTGTGTGTACGTGTGTTTGCAGAGCTGGAAAATGTTTAAAGGACCAGATGCTACCATTAGCATTTTAAAATAGGAGTCAGTGGCATAATGGAACATAGGGATGGTTGAAATCATCATGATGTAGTTATGGGTAATCATATTTTCTTAGTTGTTATTTGTATCTAAGTAAAGCACAATCAAATAAGACTGTTTTTCTGTAGTCTTTAATAATTATTCATAATAATTCATCAACATTTATGGTTTAACAGTAAACAAATATAGCATATTTGCATAATACTACTGAAGCTCTACTGTGTCTAATCTGAAGGTTCTAAGTACTGTGTTTCTGTGGGCGTAAAGACATGCATCCTGGCATGTACAGCATGTGAATGACGCATGTGGGCGTGTGGATCTGAAACACAGTGCAAGTACTACATGCACTGGCCTTTTAGGAGAACACAGCGCATACAGAGCAAAGGAATATGGAAGTGTTAAAAGGTGGAAAGCAGCTGATTGAGGCTGGGTGGGTGTTTGAGACTGTGATGGTGTACCATCATCAGTTTGGGAGCAGGCAGACTGAGCATGGCAGGATTGGATGCATGATGCTGGCAGCCATCTGGCTTTGGATTGGACTCCTGAGGGAGACACAGGCTGGTGCCAACCTTCAGAACACACTTCCAGCTTGTTTGAGAAAGAATGACATGTTCATCTATTCTGTGGGTCCATGTGGGAGAGGCAACTGTGTTCCTGCAGAGTTATGGCACATGAGCAAATACTACGCGTTCTACGTATGTTCACTGTATGCCGGTGGATTCTTCAAGGTCACTGCATTTAAAAGCAAATTGTAGCCCTGAATGGAAAAGTAGCAATAACATCCCTTCAAGAATTTAATTAATCGGGTATTTGTATAGCTCTCAGAAGCTGTTTGATAGAAGAATCTTAAAAAATGAAATTAAGAAAGGTTTGAAAAATCAAAGATTAAAAATGTATAATTTAATCATGCTATCTGTATTTTCTCATTATCAAAATGCCATTGTGTGCTAACTAAACATCCTGTGTTCTCAGCACAGAAAACTGAGCCAATATATATATACTGCAGACGGTGTTGCACACTGTTGAGAGTCTCTCTTTGCACAGCCTCTGACCGTAATTTCTTTGTCACAGCTGAGTATATCACAGAATAAAACTGTGAGAGGGCCTTTGTGTGTGTGTGTGTGTGTGTGTGTGTGTGTGTGTGTGTGTGTGTGTGTGTGTGTGTGTGTGTGTGTGTGTGTGTGTGTGTGTGTGTGTGTGTGTGTGTGGGTGATTATGTAAGCTTGTCACGATAATTACGTTACTGATGAATGGACACCTTGACCATCTCTGCTGGCCTCATTACAGCTCATTGTCTTATCACGTTTGTTCACATCAGAATGTCACACACATTTAGCCAACATGTTGCCAGAATAAACGGAAGATTTTTCCCAACCATTGAAACACTGTCTCGCAGCGACAGTGATCCAGGTGAAGTTGAGACAACGTGAGGCTATGAGGTGTTGGAACAGCTACCATCCAAAAAGTTTGGATTTGTTTTGCCTGTGTATTTGTTTTGGTGAGTAGTGTTTTATCATAAACAATGAAAACATTCTGGTAACAGTGATCTAAGTAGCAGACAGAATGTAAAAAAATAACAGCAAATATATGTATTTAAGCTCTGTATCGTTTCTGGTTGACTAGGCCACAGTTAATCTTTACTTTCTTGACACATCACCGGTATATGCTGATATTAAACTGAAGTTTGTCTGATCTGCTTTAATCATTTAGAGGATGAGAGATAGTCTTATTAAGAAGTTTAAAAAAGCCTTTTTAGACTGAAGAGGCAAGTGTAAATGTTGGAATAAAACTGCTCTGAGTTTCAAAAGGAGTTAAATTGTTTGACATGACGACCACATTTATATTCTTAAAGGGTAAATTGGCTTTTTGTGACTTTAAGTACAGTTTTTTTCCTCCCTGGTAAATCATATAAGATTCTAACATCTCAAATACAACCTGCCCCTGATACCAAGCTGCAAACAAACAGATAACTGCAGTAAAACTAACACCTGCACGTACACATTTCTCACATGCATGCAACATACAAACAGGCATTAATGCACACTCACCTTATGTGACATGTGAAATCAAACACAGCACTCTCCCTGCTCAAAAATGCATGAAGTATTTATAATGTTCTCTCTCGTTGAATTATTGATGAACTATGTTTTCGGTTTCTCTACACTTTTTCTACAGTTATATTAGAAATCCAGTCCTTTTCTCTAACAGTCCATTCAGGGCCTTCGTCCTGTTATACACAAAGCCACTTCTATATCATAATAATAGACATACAGTGATAGATCAGTATGCCTAACCATGAAAGCATTATGTTATCCATATGAAAATGAAATAGTGAGACTCCTGGGAACTGAAACCCAATGCAATGTCAAACACACGTCCACCTCTACTTAGTTTCAAGAGGCATGACATGTTCTGCCTCTATAGGCTGGATAGTCTGTAGTACTATAAGCATTTCAGTGACGAGGAGTGACATGAAGTGTATTGTCTATTAAATTAAGAAGCAGACACTCCAGCGAAAAATATATTAAGTCTGTTTGCAACCATACTCTGGGGAGACGACAATGACACAAGGTTGTTTTTAATCTCCTTGAGAAGCGTAATGGGGGAGGAAAGAGTCCCAAAACAAGGACATCGTATTTACTCAGAGTCACACAAGACTTGAAGCACTAATTGATGTGAAATATCGTGCAACATTACAAACAGTTGGCTTCCTCTCGCTCATTATCTGTGATTCCTCCTACTTCTCAATCTATCACCTCTTTCCTTTCTCTCCTCCTCCGTTCTGCCACTCTTTCTCACACAGACACTGGCATCCTTGGTCTCATCATAGATTCAAAAGGAGCCGACTTTGTTTAAAAAAAAAGATGATACAGCTCAGCCTAATTTACTCTGAATTAATTACTCAGTGTGTCCCTCATGTGGTGACAGAATATGTATTTTCATGAATATTTCTAGCAACTTTCTGATTTACTCAAGCTACAGATCGTTCTTTTAAATCCTCCCATAATACTGTTACACACATACATTACAGGTTACAAGTCATGTTTTACGTGTGATAAAGCAAAGTCAATAACTATGACTATACAGTATAGCAGAACTGTGTATGTTTAAATAATTTAAGCCAATTTGTATACATTTTTTTCACTTTTGTTCATGTTTTCGCCTCTTCCTCAGTGAGGCGAAACCTGTTTTTTCTGTTTTACAGTACAGAAAAACCCGAACTTTGCCTACCGCTATTTATTGTATTAAAAAAAGAGAACCTTAGTCAAATGTGGGCGATGTGTTTTTATTACTACCACGTAGTTTAAAAATGTTTTGTTCTTCTTAAAAATAGCGTTAATTGCCATGGCACAAACTGAGCAGCTCATTTGCATTTCATCCACTTTGTCACTTTTCATTAGCTGAGCATTTCCTGAGCTGTCACCAGTGCAGGAGGAATTTGTTAACTGTAAATGTTTCATCTTATAGGAAAAATAACAAGCTTTTGAAAGATGTGGTAATCCAAGTGCAAATCCCTTTCTACCGTGCTGGTAAAAAGTATTGTCTATGTAGCCGCAGCCTGATAAAGCCTGTTTCTGTTTTTCCTGAATCCCTTCATTGCAACGCTATCACATATGGACGGGCAGACGGACATTTTTGGTATATCCTTTTTATTGTTCTCTACTATTTCAAGTCAATTGTCACAAACCAGTTGTTCAACTTGGCACAGTTTGAACTCACAGTTTTAAGTCTATCATCTATCAGACCAGACCAGTGACACATGAAGGAATAAAGTACCTAAAGGCTTTTCACCACACATGATGAAAACAGGAATAAGTGATTACAATTCAGCTTGCAACAGGCAAAAAACAAGTTAGAGAAAAATCAGGGACAGCAAAACAGTAAAAGTTTGGAGTGATTAGGAGAAGATGAGGAGAAATAATGTGCCAAACAGGCTTTGTGGAAATCAAGCTGAGAAACCCAGATTCAAAGTACAAAGCCTCACACCATGTCCAAATGGTTCTCACCCACTCTCGAGCGACCAGCCTGCCAGCTCACATGGAATAACAACACATACGGTTCACAGGTTTGAAAAGAAAGCACCTTGTGCTGGATTGAGGCCGTAGCCATCAGCGCAGAAACACATCTAATAACAGATCCTCTCATAAAAACAAAGCAACATCAGTCTTAAAGTTTTATCAGACTCTCAGCATCTTAGCAGCCGAGCATGAAAGGGACGCCTGACAAACAAATTATGTCTGTTTCCATAGCGATCTATGAATGGCCTGTGCTAGTGCCTGTGACAACCAGATGCCTGGGAAGACAAGGCTAGCCCATAAAAAGCCAGTGCTCTGCAGAAAGCTTGTTATTACTGCTATCATTCAATTGGACTTGATTTGCATAATTAAACTCTGTTATTGCCTGGCTCTGGGAGCTACTGCAAGACTCTGCTCTGCCGCCCTTCCTCATAATAGAGGACCAGGGGCACTTCAGAGAGGAATATACTCTCAGCTGACTACTAGATGTCATTAATCAATACTAATATTATCCATTAAATTGAACTTGATAAGGCTGTGTTTTTGTGGTCCGTTTCATATATTTCTGTGCAGCTCCGGGGTAGAGTGCACACTGATGATGTGAGTCACAGCCTGGACTTCACTCTGCTACATACATGAGAGGCCCTGACAGAGCAGAACATAGCAGGTCCTGACCGAGAAACATAGAGAGAGAAAGGCAGAAGAAAAGAGAAGTAGCTCACAGGCTTACATAAAGCAATGTGTGTACATGCTGCATAGTACAGAACCTGCAGCTCGAAAATACAAATACCAACCCTTCTTGTGCAGAAATGTTGTTTTATACAAATTCTTTGCATGAAATATTTTTGAAACAATTGGTCGATCCCTCCTCTGTGTTAAAGAACAAATCTAATGGAATAAAATAAATACTAAATACTAAGAATCAATAAGGACCATCACAGATATACAGAAGGGCATCTTGAAGAACCTCAGAGACAGAGCAAACAGAGACAATTGTTGGCCAACTGACAGCACCCGAAGCCAAATACTTGAATCATGACCACAATAATCCTTTTAAATTGCAGCTATTCACTCAAAGACCATGCGACCGCAAAAGGATAACAACACGACCCATTCAACTGTACTATGACACAGCATTTCCACAGAAACTGGTCAATAAATCATTTCATACAGCGAATCCCTTGCAATGACCAGCTGTCACTTTGTTACGAGCAGCTAAAAGCCAAACAAATTGAGAGTCTTACCTCGACGAGGTGTGGAGTTGGATTGAATCCACACAGGTTGCACACTTGCTGGTGGCACTGTGTGCAGGTGTTGTAGTTGGGTTGCTCTGCTGTGTTGCCGATGTTGAGGCCTGTCTTGCAGAGAGGACAAGAAGCTTTAGGTTTAGAGGCTTCCGGGGAAGCGTGCTGTTGTTGCTGCTGAGCAGGGCCTCGAGGCCCTTGGTGTGCGGGCTGGGGTCCTGAGGGTTTACTCGCCGCAGGCCCTGGACCAGGAGGTCCCCCTGGTTTGGGCGCCGTTTTGGGTGGCGGTTGTTGGGGTTGAGTAGTCTCAGATATGAGAGTGCTGGCTTGGTTAAGAAGAGAAGCACCAAAACCAAACAACTTCCCAAAAGTCTGCTCTGGAGGCGGCGGCTGCCGCGAAGGGGAGCTCCCCGCACTGCGAGTCTGATCCTGGCGGGGGTGCTGGGGATGGTGGGCGGGAGAGTTGTGGGACAGATCAGGCTGAGATGGGGCCTTGGCCATGCCGGGGAGAGCCACTGCCCCTGGAGGGAGTCTCACTTTTTGCTGACCCGGGCCACCAGGACCTGTCTGTCTGGTAGGACCAGAAGCTGGAGGTTGGGCGTGTCCTGGAGGATGGGCCTGAGGATGGGCCTGCGCTGGAGGATGGGCCTGCGCTGGAGGATGGGCCTGAGCTGGATGATGGGCCTGCGATGCAGGGTGGGCCTGTGCTGGATGATGGGCCTGCACTGGAGGGTGGGCCTGTGCTGGATGATGGGCCTGCACTGGAGGGTGGGCCTGCGCTGGAGGGTGGGCCTGTGCTGGATGATGGGCCTGCGCTGGAGGGTGGGACTGCGCTGGAGGGTGGGCCTGCGCTGGAGGGTGGGCCTGCGCTGGATGATGGGCCTGCGCTGGAGGTTGGGCCTGCGCTGGAGGCTGCGTCTGAGGAGGGGGCTGCGTCTGAGGGGTGGGATGTGTTTGAGTTGAAGGATCAGGCTTAAGTTCTGGTTTGGCTGCATGAGAAGGAGAGTGTATCTGTTGCTGACTCTTGGAGCGCGGTGTGGTCATGTCCATCCCCAACGCTCTCTGCATCTGACAGTTCAGACACAGCCACTCCTGTACCTATGAATGACAAAGATGAAAAACAATAACAATTAGTTATGGCATAAAATCTTAATATTTAAGTTAATAAATGACTTTGGGTTTTAAAGAAACAGTCGAACATATTCGGAAAGATCTTTATTTGCTTTCAAAAAAGTGTTGGATAGAAAAACGTATTACACACTTTACATCTTAAACTCATAAAATGAATTGTGTTAGCTGTGAGTTACAGGTGTGCTAAAAGGCAGATTATGAGAGAGCCAGCTGTTTTCATCCTTTCTTTAGTTTAGTACAAAGCTAACCACCTGCTGATGGCAGCTTTATATTTATTGTGCAAACATTCTAATTCTATCCAAATAAGAATGTTACTCTCTGCAAGAAAGCAAATACTTTTCAAAAAAACAAGCTAAAAATGGTTAAACTGACAGGGCTATTGTAAATGATAAGAATTGTAAATAATGAATAAAAAAATATATATATACAAAATATATCTATAAAAAATATATATATAAAAAAGTTTATATTATATTCTCCCATTGGCTCAGTGAATGCCCCACTTCCTGTTCACTGTCCAAAGATATTAAAGTAACATGAACTACAATCTCTAAACTGCCTCTAGGTGTGAATGTGAACACCAGTGTGTTGATCTGTTTATGTGACGGACTGGCCCCCCCACTTCCCTTCATCCAATACAAGCTGGGATAGCCTCCAGCCTGCTCTGAATAGGAAACATTGTGTATAGAAAATGATAGAATGCAGGAATAATCATGAGTGATGTATAATATCTCATTGAGGAAGGATTTAAGCTCCCCGTGCCTTGACATGGAAATGTATGGGTAAACATAATTTACCCATAGAAAGAAAATCTTAGGAAATTGACGTGACAGACGGGGTGAACTCTGGACTTCCTCAATAAATCATGGACGCCCTGATTTGGTATCTTCCCTGGCATCCTCTGTGTGTATCTTGCCTTTTTGCTTTCTCTTACATCCCCACTCATTATACACCATGTTCCTTTTCTCATTAAAATCCTCCCCTGTTTCTCCTCGTGTTCCACCTGCTGTTGTCATTTCATTTATGTCTTTACCTCTCCTATCTTTTGCTCCCTATAGGCGTGCAAGAAGGTAAAAGTCAGAAAGAGGGATAGCACATATGCGTGATAATTGGCTTCCTGGTGCTTTGACAGCTGCCACACTATTGTAGATGTCTTGGATTCATGGTCATTACATAATGCCCTAATGCATTATAAATGCACTGGGAGAAAGGTTGTGAACAGGTTGGTGGTCCAGGGCACAATAGGAGGGTATCCAGCCGTCGGCTTTTTTCCTTATACCTTTGGGGGAAAATTCCCTCTTACTCTAGTGGATACAAAAATATTTTGGTTCAGCTTCAGCAGATGCCGAGCCAAGGACTGGAAATGCAGGAAGATCTCTTCACTTCTGCTGGCTGAGGAATCAAATGTCTCTGCAAGCCTGTGGCCACGGGAGACTGAGTCATAAACAAGCTCACAAACAACTCACACTCAAACACACAAACACACACACCAATCTATGAGGTGCTGCATATATGATCCAAACTTTAGAAATGACTTTATACTCATACTCCTTTATCAAACTATTACTTACGTAAACAATAAAACATAAATACTAAAAGGTCCTCTAAATATGTTTGGCTTTAGTATTCTTCATTGTAAACTGATTACAATCTGAAATCTGCCCCATGTTACATATTCATGCAAGCTATAGTGCAGTAGTGGTCGTTTCACAGTTTAGCTACAGTGGTGTGAGTCACTAAACCTAAAGTGTAGTATTCCTCCACAAAATGCCAAACGGTGACTCACTGCTGTGATAAGACTTTTAGTTGAGCGAGAAGCTCTGCTAAAGCAGTTACTTAACCCAAGCTGATAACACCTAATTCTGCTGTCAGCTGATAATCTGCCACTCCGTGTATCTTCATTATTCATTAGCAATTATTTGACATTTGAAATAAAAGAAAAATTGGAATGTGGGAAATAATTTAGAGAGCTGGAACCAGACTCATTTTGTATAAAAAATGGTTTTGCATTAACAGGTTATTACTGGAGAACTATGAAGCATGGAGACGTGTCTTTTGTACTATCGCCTGATGCCTGATGCCATTTATCTATTAGTAAATCATCAGATCCTATTCATTAAATGATCATATCATCTGGATTTGAAGTATATGTTACATGAAATTACAAATAGAGATTGTACTGAATTATTACTTATGCTGCAAGGAGCAATACAAACATATCAAATGTTTAAGGCTGGGAGAAATTACTCTTGTATTTAGTGGAATTAGAATACCTCATTTGAATATGTTCATTCAAATAAATAAGAAACCCTATTTGAGATGGGTGGTGTCTCTGCCATCATGCTGCATGCTTATTCTCAGTGTGTGTGTGTGTGTGTGTGTGTGTGTGTGTGTGTGTGTGTGTGTGTGTGTGTGTGTGTGTGTGTGTGTGTGTGTGTGTGTGTGTGTGTGTGTGTGTGTGGGTGTGTGTTCTTCTACTGGTGAGCGTGATACATTTTACGCCTCAACAGATGTGTGACTTTACCATAACAACCGACAAAAACGATTTCCTTTCTTTAAATGATACGACCACGCCAAACAGTTTAATGTCTGTGCTGCTCTCATCCTATATCTTTGCTCAGGCCGCATTGGTACAATGAGAGGAACAGGGACATTTTAAATGACAGTCTCCTTGCAGACAATCCAGAAAGAGACCCCTCCTTAGACGCAGCCTCTAACAGAGGCCAATCATGTACAAGGAACCTGTGGCAGCCTGACCTGCGCTGCAGCTTTTTATTCAAAATTGCCCTGTCCACTGCTTAAAAATGTTAGTAACCACTTTGCTTGCCTTTTAATATTTCTCACTCAAGTCATTCATTCAGTCAGTCAGTCAGTCAGTCATTCAGTCAGTCAGTCAGTCAGTCATTCAGTCAGTCAGTCAGTCAGTCAGTCAGTCAGTCAGTCAGTCAGTCAGTCAGTCAGTCAGTCATTCAGTCATTCAGTCAGTCAGTCAGTCAGTCAGTCAGTCAGTCAGTCATTCAGTCAGTCAGTCAGTCAGTCAGTCAGTCAGTCAGTCAGTCAGTCAGTCAGTCAGTCAGTACACCACTTTGGATCTAACTTTTATACTACTATTTAAAG
>NW_011370135.1:104740-126741 GCF_000735185.1 Notothenia coriiceps | reverse complement strand
ACAACATCCAACCAACTGGACTCATCTTAATCAGTGATTCTTCAAGTGGGAACTCTCTTTCCGTAATAGTAATTTGTCCCTGATTCTTTCGCTTTACCGATTTCAGTCAGGCTAACATATAGGGCCCATTTAGTAGAAAACAACCCGAAAAAACAAAGAAAGCAACTGCAGGGAAGGCAAGCAGTATTATCAATATTCATCGTGTCCTGCTTGCCTCTGCCTGCATTCTCCATCTCATCCTCTCGCATACCCCCCTTGTTATGAGGCAATCATGTGCGATCTTTATGAACTGATCTGTATCAGCAAAAAACAGACGCACTGCACACTCCGTCTCCTGCGCCTCCTTCTCACACAGCTCTCTGTTGCAACCCTCCATCTTGTTCTCCTTCACCATCTTTATTTTCCTTCTTATCTTTATCTCTCGAATCACACCCCTCCGGGTCTAACGCTCTTCTTCCATCTCCATCTCAAGAATACATTTTTGATGGACTCGCTCGGCCTTCTTTCATACATGGATCCAATTCCTGCCTTAGCTTGTTAGATGTGTCTAGTGTGTGTGAAGTGTGAGTGTGTGTTTGGGTGTGTGTGTGTGTTACCATGTTACACGACAAAGGTTCATAAGCAGGGGACGAGCCCACTGTTCTGCGAGAACTCGCCGTTTGCCAACAGGATGCTCGAAGCAACGTGGGGACTTCATGAAGAACAACAAACTTGCTGCCAGAAAATGAACCTTTTAGCAGCAAGGGGCCACGCAGACTTGTATATGGATCAAATAATGAGAGCAAAGCATCCTTGGCAACAGAACACAAGCGCAGGCATATATTTACATGATTAATTGTATTGCTGATTTATGTACCATCTGATACTATTCATTGTATCAACTTGGACTACCGCTTAGATTAATTTTAATGAGTGGTGAATTTCGGAAGGTATTTTTATGACTGAAGGAAAAGAAAAGTTTCAACAATCACAAGTGGAACCTGCATGTTATTCAATTGTATTTGTTTAACCCTTAGATGCTCGAGTGACTGGACCCTACACTCTTCCATAAGTGGGTCAAAAAGGACCCGTATTAGAATAATATCTGTTTTTATGCCATTTTTGTCATTTTGGTTAAGAAAAAACACTTTTAGTATTATATTTTGGTTCACACTAGAAATATTTTATATTTAATTTTTCACCATTTATAATTTTAGACATTTTTTTTACATTTTGAAAAAAAACGTTTTCCAATAGGTTTCCATAGAAAATGCATGCGGGTCATGTTTGACCCACTTATGGAAGCTTGGGGTAGTAATACAAAAACTACAATTTCTTAAAATGTAAATTTTTTATTTGAATGGCATGATATCCAAAACATGTTTTTTGAGGAATTGCTGGAATATGAAATGATAAAAAAAATTGAATTACAAAGATACTTCAAGAAAACCACCTCACCGGGTCAAAAAAGACCCAGTTATGCATCTAAGGGTTTTAACAAAAGCTTGGTAAAAAAAAAAAAAGCTTTTGGACCTAGATATTGTGTTTTCTTAGAAAATAAATAAATAATGCTCAAAATCGTTAACACATTTTCTGCCGACAACTTGATAAAACAACAAATTATACACATTCTAATATCAGCTAAAATGAGTCCAACAATAGAACCATGTTGAATTACTGTGGGAGGGGGAGTGATGAGGCATTAAGCTCATCGAAGCGAGTATTGACCCACTGGTTCTCCACTTCGTTCTGCCTTGTTCATCCCATAGCAAACAACCCTCATTTCAGCTCACCTAAAACAACCCTACCCCTTTCTTTCCCAGATCATCCTGCCATTCTAAATAAATCAACTTTGGTACTGTACAAATGGTATTTTTAGGATTGTACAATAAAAAACTATACATTGAAATCATATCAGATTCCAATTTTGTGTTGGGATTTTAGATGGAGGTGCAGAGTTACCCATGTGTTGCTGCCCAGTTTGTTGACAGGAGTGAGACATCATGCATTCCATCATTCCCTATCTGAGTACAGAACACCTCAAGACAAAATCAAACTTTCACCGAACAAGAACGCAGGCAAAAGAGGAAGCTCGGTCTGTAAGATCACAATGCATCATCGCCGTGCACACAGCAGCTGAGCACTGCAGTTTGAGGATGCTTAGAATGCAGCGGTTTATCAATGCCTATAGTCAAATGGGCAGGAAGACATTGATATTCCTTACAATACCTCTCCTTCCCTCTTCCTGTCAATGTGTCTCTTTCTGATCTACAGGTCAGTGCTACAAACAACTACACAAGCACGATCTCAATAAAACACATCTGTTCTTCTCCTCAACATTGCCAAGCAGCGTGAAAAGACGAGTAGAAATGATCAGTGCATTTTCCATGCATGCTGTTTGTTGTGCTGTCGCAGCGTCAGGCACCGCAGGGAGCCACAGTGTTCCTGAGGATGCTGGAAAGTAGTGCAGAGTGGAAGTGTGGAACATTATATCTTGGTATATGGTACAGGAGATGTGCACAATGCAATGAACACCAGTGTAATGCAAATCAATTATTTATTGTTTAATTTACTGCAAAATAAATGCTGCTACCTAGGGCTGCCTTCTTTTTCACGATTGGTCGACTTATTAGTCATTTGTATTTATTGTGTTAATGCTAAATGTTATATTTTCAAGAAACTTAGGATTTCAAGTGGTGCTTTTGTAGGTTTACTGGTGGAGAAAATCAGTTTTATAGATCTGTCAATTAAATCAACTTATCAGGCATTGTTTATATTCTAATATACATTTTTTTAACTACCATATGTTCACCATGTTGCAGAAAGTAAGCTCTCCATGAGTTTATTCAGTGTTATTGTGTTTGACTAAGTAAACAAAATAAAACATAAAAAGACACAGGTGGACCATCTCAATCCAATCAGACTGAAAGGGGTAATGGTTGCTGTTATTTGCTGCAGGAAAGCAGAGCACAATGGACTACAGCACACCGGGATATTACATGCAACGGGTTACAGGAGAATAATCAAACCTGTCTCCTAGATTTACTCTCTGGCGGTTCTCTTTCCAAAATATTTTGGTATATGCACAATTGAGCGTGAAGTGTCTCAGCTGGATTCCTGACCCAGTTCACACTGTTTGTCCACTGAACGTCTGCCATCACAAATGGGTGCACTGTGCATAACGCTGTCACAAAAACATCTTTCTATATTTTGATTTAATATATTTAACTTACAGTTTGAGTGAGAAGTTCGTCGTCTCACATTTATATTCAATGTTTTAAAGCAAATTGGATTCAAATTAAAAAAATGTAAACACAGTGATCACTCTAATGTAAATCTAGCATACTTGTAAGGAAAAATAGGAGTCATGTAAGAAGTCCAAATGTTCAGGTTGAAATATGTGCATGCTTTCAGAGTACAATTAATCAAACCTTTTTAATACAAATATATATATTTGCGTAAAATCCATGTGAATATAGGATCGAATAGGTAATATATATGTATTTGAAATACTGGATCATATGTGTCATAGAGGGATTTCTTTTTATTCTGATGTGCCACGGCCTCAGTTTCTAACTAATTACAAATGACACACACCGGCAGGCTGACTCTTGTTTGTGGGAAACCAATAATGAAAATACGGCTCACTTTGTCCTCAAAAATAATTAAACGGCTAATTTTTCTGCAAAACCTTTGATGAATAGCAGTTGGCCTCAAAAAGAAAATGATTAAACTTCCATTCAGAATATATATTTTGTTTACAGGCAGATTCAAGGCAGAAGACAGACAGTAACCTCAACCCTAAAGAAACGTACCATTTTACCAAAGCCTTCTTCCTCAAGGACCCAAATTATAATGCTTTTTCCCAAATTTGAAACATTTCAACCTTTTGTGAGAGGAAAATCACCAGAGATCCCATCCTGATTCTCTTCATGCATCACATACTGTATATCAGCCATTCTGTCCTTTGCTAAAATGTAACTTCGCACAAGTAAAGCCCATGAAAGTATTGGTGAGCGATCGATACAACAACCTAGTGTCTTCAACTTTGCTAGATCTGAATGCCGTGGAATCTGCAGTGCCAGATGACGCAGAGTTAGAGGCGGATTAGAAATGTCTGATACTAAACATTGAACACATTTGAGGGGATTAGGAACCAGGCTCTTCCTCCCTTGAGGCGTAATGGACTTATCCTTCAATGATATGACAACATTATTTTTGTTAATATTTATTTCTATTTATTTTTCACATATTATTTGATAACCCTCTAAAGATATTAGACAACTGATAATGTTGTGTTAATGTGGTCACATGAATAAACAATATGCATGCAATAAAACTCAAGGAACTCTCACTTTGTAGCAAGCACTAAGGTCTTGAAGAGTTTAAGTTCAACATTAGATCAAAAATGTACCTCAGACACTTACAACCAACAAGTTGCTTTCAAAAACCCTTTGAAATAATGACGGTTCATTTCTGATGCTATGGACAGCCCATTCTCCCAGGTTGGTGTTACTCTAGCTGCTTGAGAACATTAACTTTGGGTAACGTTAACATCCAAGTCAGCTAAAGCACCAGCGTCTCTATCGGAGATACTGAGTAGTGTCGTACGTGAAGCCTGCATCCCACAGCTGGGCATTTGCAGGAAGGAGAGGGCTGAAGCGTAGATTAACTGGCTGACAGAATGACTCACAGTAGATTCTAGTCATGGCTAAAAGAGTGCAAGTGGAAAATTATGTATGGACTACACTCAATTCAATTTATACAAGCTTAAAGCTGCACCTTGGGAGCACAACTGTAAACACATAGTTTGGCATCATATCACCTAATTGTACCTCAAGTTGTTGTGGCAAACATTTAAGCAAACTGATGCCGAAGAACGCGTCGAGTAGACACAGAACAACATTTGCATTATGTCGAATAGCATGTCTGACCACCTGTCAAATGTAGCTCTAACGTGCACTCTATCTCTTTAGCTGCTAAACGCTCCACTATGTTCACCAGCTAGACATTATTAAAGTTGCGGACCATTAAAACAAAAACAATTAGCTGAAAGGCGCTAAAATGCTCTGTACATCTGAGGAGAACGGCTGAGTCGGGTGAGAATGATTTGTCATAACTAAGAGCAGCCCCTTTCACATTCAAAAGTTATGTTTGTCATAAAAAAAAAGATAAATAAATAAAGCTTGAACAACAAAATACGAATTTGTTTTTGGACTGAAGTATACCTTGGAATTTTCAAATGTAAAATAGTGTATGTTGGAGTAAAATAAACAGTGACCACATAACTGATAGAAATGTATTTTGATCGGGGAGGCAGATATATAAAAAGAGTATTTTGTGTGGGAGCATTTGTTGAAAACTAGTCTTGTGGGATTTCTGGATAAAAGAAGCAGTTTGAAGGCACTTTTAAAAAAAAACTAATAAGAAGTTAAAATCGTTTTTTAAATCCATCTGCAGTGTGCTTTTGCAATGCAGATGCCTTCATCGTGGAGAAGCAAATCAAACTGCAAAGAGAAACCCTTTCTTCTCAAAATTGCCCCAGAATATTTCTTTGATTTATTTCTGTATTTTTGTATTGGGGCTGAATCATTTAGTGTTGCAACGCGTGAATACTCTCAACTATTATAGTTCATTTATGATGGTGCCTTTGCTCTTTTATTCTGTATCCCTCTGCGACCACACAGCTATCCCTCTCTTTCTCTCTCTGTCTCTCTCCCTCTCTCCCTCTCAGCTGTGGCTTCACAGGACCAAGCCATTGTTGCAGACAGGAGGAGGGTACAATCTATAAATAGAAATTGGACCAATTATAAAGCAGATGTTCCCCGGTATGATGGTGGGAGAACACTGTTGGGGTGCGTTCACTTTCTCTCTGAGCCCTTATTCTCTGTTATGTTATTCTCTGTCTCCAAGTCTATCCCTGTCAGTCCTGCTTCTCCTACTTCTCCTCCCCTCTTTGATCACAAAGTCTTTAATTAAACCCCACCTTTCTGTCTTCTACATCATCCGCACCCAACGCACAAGATGACGTGTTTGATTGCTTGCACGCTCAGAGCCAACATGTCTAAATAAATCTCATCAACTCAGGTTTACTGACAGCCCTGTAACATACTGTGGCACAACACCCATGTGTTGCTCATTGTTTACATCTCTTTAAATTGCATTCCCTTATCAGGTAGTTTAACACGGCATCAACTTGTATTTCAACATCTGTTGTCATTACTCACACAATGTTACATGATTCTGTTACATGACAAATCCCACTGTGAATCGCCTTCTTGCTAAATGTAAAAAAGAGGGGGGAAAAAAAAAATCGAATTTATACTTTTGATGCAAAGCTGGAGATTCATTTGGGACTTTGTGGTGAATGAGCATAATCTAAAATATTCAAAAATGGAAATCGCCCTCGGTTATGAACATTTTAATCAGCACTGCCATCTTTCTGTTATTTGAAGGGAAATCCTCTTCAGTAACAGATTTTACTCATATTATCTCTGTAATTCGGCACAGTTCAATCAGTGTCTGTAAACTATTTGTAATGTAGCTGACAAAGAGAACTGAGCCCTTGTTTTAATCAGGAGACAATCATTCAACTGATTTCAATAGGATACCGTCGTTAATAGAAAATGCAACAGGTGATTTTTCACAAAAAAACACCACAAAAAAAAGTGTAATCCTTGAAAATCCTGAAAGTCTGTCTCCACGTAAACACACAAGTAAAACAACATCTGATCCTGCTTAGAACAGACACTTTCACTTAAACTTTCTTAGCTTGCTTCTCTCTTCTTGTCCTCACCATCAGAGTGACTTTAATTCCAGTCATCGTCTTCTTCAACGTTATCGTCACCTTGATCAGCAACAATGTGGCCATCATCAGTTTCACTGCTGAGTGATAAGGCCGTGTTAGATCTGCTGCAGTGAGGCAAGAGCCCAATCCATGCTAAGTAGGTTATGGGGGTAAATCTTCAGGTCTCCAGAGGCTGAACGCTTTCCCTCAGAGTCTCTCTCCCTGCCAGCATCTGACAAGCTCACCAAGGCTGAGCTGGAAAAAAACATAAGATCCACCTCCGCCGTTCCCTTTACTGCCATGCTCCCTTTCACGATCTATCATCTGCAGTCTGTCTCCGCTTTGGTCCGCGCTATTCTTTCTAGTCCTTACATCTAACGCAACCTTGCAAAGTCTCCATTCTTATACACAGCCTGTATTTAAGCATACAAACACACACTTACATACAAAAACATGCATCCACAAAACATGTGTTAACATGTGCTCCCTGAATCCTGGTATGAATTCAGTCTACAGTTGCTCTGATAGCCTGCAGGCCAGCTTAACTGACATTGCATATTGGCTACAATTTGCAACATGACTCACTGGAGTTGATGTGAAACTTTGTGACGGATGACACAGCCGCACTTGAGTCACAGTAACAGTGAAGCATAGACTAATTCAAATTAGGGAAGTCATTTATTTTAGGATGAAGGCAATAGCTACCTGTTAATGGTGATGACTGTTTAGGTGCATGTGAATGATTGTGAACGATGGGGGGATGTGGTGCGTTTGGCTGCGTTATAAAAAGCTTTGCTTTGGAGAGGCTCTGGGCATGATTTGGATGCTCACTAGTGCCTGACAGGAAGGATGGATAGAGCTTTGTTTAAGGGTTGTGTGCATTGACTATGAACATCAGCGAGAGAAGAACATAACCCTTGCTTTAAGATGAGGTCCTACAATTCATTACAGCTATTATGAAGTGACCAATATGTTACTGGGCACAGAATTGTGTGATATCCATTAATTCGGGGATTAGAGATCATGCGCTAACCACATCATTAAACACTTCATCAATCAAGGCAAACAATGGCTCGAGCAAAAAGTTCACAGTTCTCAATCAACGTGAGACTAACTCACATCCAGCTCAGTTCCAGTTGGTGCGATCCAGCCTGCGAGCCAGTCACAACCAACAATAGTCATCAACGACATTACTCACAAATGTCAACGAGAAAATAATTACCACTGAACAAGTGAAAACAAACTGAAGCACCTGAATCCCCCCACAATAAACCACATCCTTTTAAATGTGCACTTGCTTTGAGAGACCTTCCTGTTCATATGAAGATAATATGTAAGGTAGGCTCTGACGTCATTTTTTCTCATACAGCCTCCCTCAACACCATCCGCTATGCTATGAATGGGCAGAGCTGTAATACCGTAGGGAGGGAGCACATCAACAATTAAAAACTGCAAGCCTTAAAACAGAGATCTGTACAATGTGCGGTACAGTCAATATACATGGTTTTTATATACTGTACAAGAGTGTTGCTCCACATTGGGGAAATAAGGTTGAAGTAAATAATCCTGACATAAAAACGCCTGCTCCTATTCTAAAGCACGATTCGTCTGCCTGATCACAATCACAAGGACTTATAATGTCCCGGTTGTCTGTGAATAGGTTTGTAAAATATTTAGATTTTATAACGTTTCATTCAGAAAACCATTTGTTGGTAAATCATCGTCATAGAGCCACCCAAGTGCTTCTTTTTCTTTGTTTGCCTCCAGGCAGTCTTTAATACGAATTCATTCTGAATCTGTTTGTGCACTCAATTGTACAGCAGCTTTGTTTGTTTTTTTGCCATTTCGTGGTAGTGTTTTAAATGTTTTTGTTTTCCACATGAATGCACAATGGCAGATGCTGGCTGTGTCTGTAATTCAGGGCAGAGTGATACTGATGACCTTTCCCACATAATATGTATATCATATTTACGTATTAGGTTGTTTGTGGCGAAAACTACTATGAAACTAGGCAGGGTATGAAATTAGCACCTGCTACCTGCCAAGTACTGGGGGCTGGCTGTGGCAAGATCACACTGTTGAAGATCCTTACATGTAGACGTATTGTTTTTATAAAGCAAAAGGTTTAAAAAACTCAGTGATTAAGGTAACATGATATATTCCATTAGTCTGACACCATTGATGAAGTGTTTACAATCTAAAGAGCTCTACATAGATTTCAGAAGAGGCATACAAAACACTAAAATGCAAGCAGAAATGTCCAGTGACCTGACAACGACAAATAAAACTAATAAAAGCAACTTGGGAAAATGTGAAGAATGTCCCTACAATCATCTTGTGAACGCTCTACTTACCTCTGTGAGGTGCGGGTTGGGGTTGAAGCCGCACTGGTTGCACACCATGGAGCAGCACTGAGTGCAGGTGTTGTAGGTGGGCTTGTCGTCCCCGCTGCCCGTCAGGTCGGTGGTTTTGCAGACCGGGCACAGCTTGCTGCTAGGCATAGGTGCAATTTGTGGCACAGAGTAAGGGGATGTGGGAACGCTGCCTCTGTCCGGGGACACAGAGGGGGACCGCCCCGTCCTGCTGCTCCCCACATCCACATGCAGACTCTTCCGCGCCACATGACCCTGGCCCTGCTCTCCTTGAGGGGCGGCATGCTGATGAGTGTCGTGGGAGGCCAACCGGTCCCCTGTCCCATGACCACTCTGGACTCCTGCTTTAGGGCCTGGGTCTGACGGGGGTGGTCTGGAAGGAATGATAAGGAGAGTGACAATGGATTCAATCCTCAAATCAATACATCAATCCTCACTCTGTGGCAGACACTGCCTGGTGGTAGTTTATAGGGCGCAAATGTCCAAGGTTTCATGTTTTAGCATCTACCTGATATCACCCCTCGGACACATGTTAAGTGCCCTCACTTACAAAAGTGAAGGAGGCTTTCTTACCCTTTCAAAACACCTTACAGTAGGATGTAGCTCCAGAGCCTCTGATAGCTCTGTTTGTCGTTACTAAGGGAGACATCTGCAGAGCGCCACATGGTTGCTTTAGCCTCACTCTTGGCGAGACATGTAGTTTGCTCAGATGGAAAGAAGCTGCCCCGCCCACACTTAGTCCGTGGCTCCGAGACATAATGTCCTGCCTTCACTTGGAGATAATACATTTCTCGGTTAGTGGCTCTGAGAAGAAATGTTATAATGCATGACGTGACTCCTGACTTTATGGTCACTTTACTGGGGGGTACTCTTCCCATTTTTTTGCAAGTGTTATTTTTGTCATTGTTTTATTTTTATATCATATAACACTTTTATTTATAACAATGTGGAATTTATTTACCCAACTTTCAGGATTTTAGCTGAAAAACTGAATAGAAAGAGATATAACAAGTGGATTACAAATGGAAACACAAATATTTGTCCTTAACGAGTTCACACATTGCAAAACCCTTTAGACAATTCTCTCCAAACAGCACAACAGTTCATCCAACATCCTAAACGCAATTAAAACACTTTAGGTTACACTCCTGTAAGAGGTGGGAGCAAGTCATTGTTTTACAAATGACGAGTACATCTAAAGTCTTTGCACTCATGTCCGAACTTGCATACTGAAATTTGTTTTTTTGACCACCACTTACAGAATGTTTGGTAATTTGAGTCTACACCTCTGACTTTGTCCCAGAACGCTGAGAACACTTTGTCACAAGAATAATTGTCCATGTTTTTCATACCAGTGATCTCAAAGTACATTCAAGAACGAGCAGTACTTCTACTTGACGAGTGTATTTTGGAAGCCTTCAGCTGTGGGATGCACATGGTCCACATGCCATTAAAACATGTTATAGTTGTTCATAGGGTGATATCAGACTACTCAAAACCTTGGCCAACTGTGAGGCATATGTTGAATATTTTATATAGCCTCTATCAGTTTCTTTGAAGTGCTCTTTGTGGCTTGCTTTCAGCAACATGTTTAGGGTGGAACAAATGAGTGCATCAGAAACAGCACTGTAAACTTTTGGTTTTCTTGCTCATTTTAGCCCTCAGGCATTAGTACCAATAATGAAATAGGAATGGAGGATTTCCACTGTCATAACAACTCAGACCTTTTGTCATGCTCGTCATTCTCCAGACAGTCTTAACAGCAGCCCTGCATTTACAGTGAAAAGATTGTTGGAAATAAATGGAGGAGTAAAGGAATTAAATTAGAGTTTGTTAGCAATTATGAGTCACAGCCAATAGAGGCTGCACAACTCATTCGACATTATTCCACTCTCCACAGGAGTCCTGTGTTCACAGTCGTGAGCCCATCAGGAAAACCTGTACTCTTCATACCATCACTGGACTGTTACATTTGAAATTCAACACAGGCGTGACTGGGTTTTATACACTGACACTGTGCTGACCGGCGCTTTCCTGCTGTGAGAGGATATTGTTAAAGCTACTGACCACTGATCAACGTGTGGCTTTGTTTCTAGAGAAATAGTTTGCTTTATCACAAAGTGGATAGCAAAGGGTTTCTACGTTGGCAAAGTCTTGTAATGGGAGCTCCAGGTGTAAGTGACAATTAAAGGTCAACATTTTGGGAAATAATTGCATGTTAAACTATTTATTTAAATGATGCATAAAGTGTATAAACTCTTGTTGTGTTAATAGGCACACACTGGACATCATGATTTGAACATATGTTTTGGCATTGTCAGACTGGACAGGTGGGACCAAGCAGGTATGGAAAAGTCAATAAACATTTCCCATTGGGATAGTTTGGAGAGTGATTCCAATTACAGTAAAAGCTTTAGAGTCACATCTCACAGATGGATATACTAAAAATATGAATTTATGAGTAGCAGCTTTTATAAAGCTGAAAGAGAAGGTAACTATTTCCTATTTGGCAAGATACCCAACATTTTACAGGCCAGCATCTGAGCCTCTCCTGTTCCTGACATAACAACTTTGATTAAAAAAAATGATTGTAAAATCAATTTCAATTTGAACACAGAACAAGGAAAGATTAAACCAAAGTTATGTTCATTAAAATCTCAGCAGACATGTGGGCCCATTACTCTAGTATCCTCCGGCAGCACCGCACCAATACCAGGTTGTTACTGACAATACCAACTCTGAGGGCGTAAATCAAAGTACTGGCTTGTACAAGGTGCCGAAGGGGTTAACTTAACTATCAACAACTGGTTACTTAAAAAAACGATTTGTACAGATCCCTTATTCTTTAAAAAAGATTGGCGGAGGCGTGTGGCGCAGTGGGTTAGTGCGTTGGTGTTCGGATCAGGGGAGCACAGGTTCAAACCCCACTGCAGTCAGCATGTCATTGTGTCCCTGGGCAAGACACTTCACCCCAAATTGCTCCTGTGGGGATTGCCCACAGTATTGAGTATGTAATACTTTGGATAAAAGCTTCTATCAAGTGATATGTCATGTAATGCATATGACTTGTCAAATATGTCAGGGAAATAGAAAAGGAAAATATTAGACACTACTTAATCTTAGCCTGACAGTTTATCTGTATCAGCATCCCTACAATGGAGATTCTATACGTTTTTTATTGATTTGTATCTCTGGCTTCTGAGTGAAACCTCATCCATTTAATAATATGGGAAGGTCAAACCACAGATATAGTGGATGCATAAGAACATGTTTGAATGCATTGTTTGTTTGTGAGGGCCAGATGCACATTAAAGGCATCATGTAGAGAATACATCCACATGAAATGCTCATCGATTTAGGTGTGAAGAATGTCAGTGACTATAATCTTTTTGGAAGTAAAATGGAAAGAGGTAATGATTAGCCCCTGAGGGAAATACACCTGGCTTTATAATAGTCAGTGGGGTGAATTATATTGTTGACATGCTGTGGCTGATGGACACCTTACTTGTTAGACAAAGGGTTTAATGTTTTACGGTGTTTCATTATCAGCTCCTGTTACCCGACTGAAAGTAAGAAAGTAAAACATATCTATGTGATTTCTGTCAAACATTATTTTTAAAGAACTGGTTTTTAGTTGATGTTGTTAGAAGCAAACACCTTGTTGGTGCTGCATTCAAACTAAATGGAAAGGAATCAGAAACAAAGCTAATGTGTTTTATTTTCTTCGTATAGCCAAACCTTGGACAGAGGCTATGCTGTTCCAATATTCATTAAACTAATCATTACATTCTCTGACAGAGGTGAACATGGGTGTTGAAAGCCAATGCACTTCTAATTTGTACTTATTTGCTGCCAATTTATCATTTCAAATTGGACAGGTTTGGCAAACTCTTGAAAAAGTATTGATGAGCATTCGAACATGTCTGAGGTAGAGACCATGTTGGTCAAATGCAAATGCAGGAGCTGTGCTGAAACTTTAAATCTCCCACCTGCAGTGCGACACATTAAGAAAAGGCTTGTCACATAAAGGAGGCTACATACAATCACAATAAGCGCCCCTCAAGGATCCCAAAAGATAGCCGACACGCTGTGTGTTACAGCTATGTTTTGTTTGATGGTGTGTGTCATTTAGATAAGGTTTGTGCCTCTTATGTATTGTACATTAAAGTCAAAGTTTCAATTTCTAAAAAACATTAAAAAAGCTGGTAAACTTTTATAGACATTTTAGAAGAATTACTGCAGTTCTGAAGACATTTTCAGAAACTTTAGAGAGTCTTCTAACCATCTAGAAAAACACGTATCCCACCCACAGCACCATAAAAATATGTCTTATTTTGTTTCCAGAGTTGCAATTATTATTCCTAATCAAACAGAGATAGTAGCCAGAATGTCTTTGCTGAATGTGTATATCATGAAACAAAATGACAGATTTATATTGCTATTTTGATGTGTCTTACATAGAAAATAATAGATGAACATTATGGTTGTATTGAGTAAAGACTCATGACATGTACGAAATGTTAGGAAAAGTAGTTGCAAATTGAAATGCAAATTGGGTTGAAGATCTTTTTATGGTGCAACAGATAACATATTTTCTTTCCATCCAGATGGTCACAGAGTCTTCGAGGATTCTGGAGACACATTCAGAACAGCGTTGTTAAACAACCATCTGGGTTTTTCAAAGACTGTTGGGTAGGTTTTTATCTCGTGAAATCGTATTCTTAGCTCTGTCTCTGATGTAATGAACAGCACCCACTTGGGTTGGGTGCACCTCTAACTACACAAATCACTGTTTCCCTTCTGCCAAAATACACAGAGCGGCACAAGAGAGCGGAGCAGAGTTCATATTTAGCCATGGTTTAGTACTGGTACTGGAATGGACCATCTAGTCTGAGATGATAAAACACACGGTGGAAGTATGTTGCACTGGTTCAGCTTACATATCAAATATACACATTCAATAAAAGCAGAACAATTTGAAGCATTTGTAGTCACTGTGACACAAAACTCCAGCTGTTTTCCACTAAAATCCCAACATGTAACATGCATTGAAAGAATAATTAAGCTTTAACAGGCATTTTCCTATTAAATTAAAGTGTCAATCTTTAGACATCTTGACAGTAATGCTACACTGCCAATGTCTCATAGGTAGTCATTTATCTTTCTGTATCCTAGGGCTGTCATAACCTCATAAATAATAAGATCTGGTTCTGCATTATTTGTTGTCATAACCATTTGCTATGTGTTGGCTACCTAGTGCACAATGCTCTCATTGCTGAAGCTAAATTAATCATGAGGGCATACTGTTTGCTCACTGTGTCTCAGAGCATGACAGTATCATCATTTTCATGGGTTGTATGAACTACAGCTTTTTTCAGGTTTGTAATGGACTTTTGATTTATATCGATTTTCATGACTTGATGATTTAAATTGTTTGGAAAGACTGCATGAAGTAGCTTTTAGCACTTTGTAATATAAAGTACATGATGGTGGATGTACCGCGCTTCACTAATTTGGTTGTTAGATAGGAAACAATGAGACAATAATGTAGAAGTGGCTCATTTTCTAGCTTGTTGAAAACATAGGAAATGTTTGGAGCTGCGTTCAACACAATTCATTATTTCTTGCAATTCTGAATGTTCGTCAGTTATGGTCATCAGTTGAGGATGTTGTCAAAGCTATTATGGTTATATAATAAATAAACATTGCATTGCTTTGTGGAGGAGAAGGCTATGGTGACTTTCTTTGCTTGATCGAGTCCCATATGGGCTCAGATTTAGCTCTTTGACTGCCATGAATAAAATATCCTATAGAACTGCCTATAGGGAAACCACTTCTGAGTATGGATATATATAGCATATTATGTCCTCATTCATATTAATAGGCACATTCATAAAATGCAGCAACTCATTTTAATTAAGATGAAAGTCTCATATCTACAGTCTCAGCACTGCCGCCGTCTCATTGTTTCTCACACTCGCAAGTTCTTTGTAGGGGAAGATTCAGACGGTGTGTGGGGGCCCTGATCTTAGGAAACCTATTTCCATCAGCCACATGATATACTGTCTCTCTCTCACTCTCTAACCGTCTTAATCAAGAAATCAAGATATGACAGAGAAATTAAACCTGCTTCTTAGTGGATAAACTGAGTGCTTTTTTACATAGACAAAGCTAAACATTATTATTGGTTTACAATTTTACAGTAGCTGAACATCCGAACAGCTCCACATTGTATATTACAATCACTTTGTAATTTAACGACATAAATCAGGCAGGATAGATTTTTTTGAATTTTAGCCTTGGATGTAGGTTTGTAGCATGAAGAAATGTACCCATGCGCCTTGGATGGAAGGTTAAAAATGGTAAGAAGTGAGAGACTGTATGCAGGTGTGGCAAATCCAAGACGCAGCTGTGTGTCTGATGTGTATAAAGGTCTACAGCTGTTGAACTGTAGATTAAGGCAATATAACCCCCCCCACTACACACACACACACACAATACAGACAGGCTACTATGTGTGATTAAACTGATCATATGGGTTGGATTTGCGTTGAAGTTATTCTGATTGTCTTGTAATAGGAAAATTGAGGAGTTTTTACATTTAACTGCAAACATAACGGAAATATTGTCACTCAAGTCACTGATAAATGTTAATATGTCTGGGCTCAGTGTCTGGATTCCTCAGAGGGATGCAACGGCACTGTTTTAGCAGAAATCTCCCTCTTTCTGTGCTGTATAGTGGTGAGAAACAATTTCCACTAGCTGCTGCATATTGATTTGATTTGAGTACTGATGAATGAATGAGGCAGCTATGCGTTACAGTCCTGTAATGACGCTGTCTGATGGTAGCACTTTCACCCTACAAAACGTCAGAAAGGTAATTTCCTAGGATGACTCTGTATTTACTGGTTTTCATGTCGAGGCAAGTTCAGGAAATTAACATGTAGTAGAGGCGAGTGAGGCATTCAACGTGAGAGATCAAGAGCACTTTGAATCATTTACATTTCTAATGTATCACGTGAAACTATGGGGGGCATATCTTTTCAGATCGATTCCGAAATACTCATATTTAGGCTACTTGATCGCTATGAGGAGAAAAATGTCGCTCATTCAGTAATGATACTTAGCCACTGATGCCTGAGGACAGACACCGTGAAAACGGGCGTAAAAATTCCTATTGAACGCTATATTTACGAATGATTGATTCTACATCGAAAGCGTTGCATACTAAATTTGACTTCGACCCAAATTAACGTTGAGTAATAGGGTGGTGCTGCTGCCAAAAAGCAGAAACGGGTCTCCAAAGGGGGTTGGTGAATTGTGTTGACAGGGATATAGAAATAAATAATTAAGCACCCATTCACGTCTATCTGAACGCTGTCGGCTGATCCTATAGCCTATGAACACTCCACACCGTACCGATGCACCGTACACTGCACAGTAGCCTCCCTGATTTCTCTCCACAGTTTGCCGGAGAAGAGTCCTAGCTATCGTGGCTACCTGTTAATCCCCGGGCCGGGTGCAGCCCCACTTCCTCCGGCTGGCGCTCCATTGCTCGGTTTGATGAGCTGTCCAGAGTCCGGTGGTGCTGAAATGGAAGCCGGAGCCCCTGCTGCAGGCACGGCGGGGCCGGGCTGTCCCGCCTGTCCCTCCCCTTCCATACTGGCCTCGTTCCCCATCGCCTCGGGATAGGTCTCGACGGAGAGAAACGATGTTGTAGACGGTTCTACAGCTGTGGTGGAAACTCAGATGAAACTCAGCGCTGCTCCCCTTCCGCCATCATCACCTACAATTCAGCATCCCGCACGGAGCACGCGCACTGACGGAGAGAGCGAGGGAGCGCGCTGACGCAATGGGTGGGAACTTGAGAGGCTCGTACGTGCGCGTTCACGACGCTCGGTTATCTCAAGTCACCACGCAAATACCTCTGAGTCGCTCTATGGCACATGACTAGAGAGACCACTGGGACCTCCCCGATTTAACCCGGGTCTTTCCCTCATATGGACCATTTGTTTTGTAACCTAAGCGACAGAAACATCATACATCGTTACTGCGTGTTTTGAAATGGGATAATCCTTTATCTCGTTTGTATATATTTAGCATTTTCTGTAAAGAAAAAGGTCCACAGCGTAGCCTACATTATTTGCACACTACTGATCTTTTTTTTTTTTAAATCGATAAATTGAATCGATAAGTCAACTGACAGACAATGAATAAACAATTATTTTGGTAATCAATTACAAATAATCGTTTGTCATTTAAGCAAAAAGGCCAATAGGTTGAACCACGGAAATGTAATAGACCTATTGCTGGTTTTCTTAATCTTATACGATACCAAACTGAATATTTAAATGCAAAACATTATTCCAAAAACACTTACAATACTACAATATTTACATCAAAATACACATGTACATTACAGCCATGGTGCCAAATGACAAGACCTTTGCAGAAAAAGTCAATTTTATTGTGAAAGGCTCTTTACAGCGTAATGATGGTCACTGAATGACTGCTCTCCCTAGTGTACACCAACTGTCACTACAATAAAACATTTTACTCAGGTTTAATAAAGCTATAGTCTAGCTAACCTCCTAGATAAATGTAGTTATATCTTTGTACAGTGACATGTTTTACTATTAGGTGGAATCCTACAATACATTCACTACAAATATACATTTCAACCATTGTAGTCATTATCACTTCAAAAAAAGAAATCTGGATTATAGCAAGATATTTTCGTTGACTTTATTTTAGTATGAACTCGCAAGCACAAAGAACAACTGACCTCAGAGGTGAGCCAATTAACAGATACATATGTACAAAAACACACAAGTGCACACATTCAACTTCTATTCACTCACTTTGAGTTCCCATTTCTGGTACAAAAATAACAATAGCTTCTTTTTCATTCACAGGACCTCTAGAGATGTTCATACACGGCTAGAAAGCCTCAGTTTAAAGGACATTCCGATGAAAAGAATAAACCTTAATGCATCATGACGTCTTCTTCAGTTTAAAAATTCTCCATGAAACAAGTGATAAAAAATATGCTTTTTATGTTGTATAGTAAATTACCAACAGGGAGGACATTATAACTGAAATGCTAGGGATGGATAACACATGGCCTTTTTCTTTCAAAACATTCAGTACATTATTGGCACCATAAAGAAATCTAGTATGGCATAAAGTTTAGGAAATATCGTCTTATTTTTTACCAAATTGTAATAATGATAAGTTGTGCAGATTTGAGGACTTTGGAGATCATCTTCCAATAACAATGGATAAAAAAGCATTCAGATGCCCCATTGGGAACATGCCTTTTATCATATTTACAAGTGTCAAAAGCAGTGGCACAAGAAGAAGAACATTTACATTGAGATTAAAATGGTAGTACATACAGTATATACATAAATTATAAAATAACTGACCTTGGTAACATGGTCGATTTGATGAAGAAGATGAGGTTCTGGCTAAAATACAACACTAGACGGCCTTTATGAGAGTTTCAGGAGGGCAACAATTTCATTTTCTCTGGGGTGATTGCTCACAGAGAAAATTTCTTATAGAAGTTATGATTGTTTGTAGTTATTGGCGCTTGGCTTTGTACGGTCGGGAGCGTTTCCTGCGATCAGGCTTCCTCTGTTTGTGCAAGCGGCCAATACTCACTCCCTGCCGTCGACGCACAGAGATGTTTTGCTCCACAAGGCTGGCCAACATGCCTGAAGAAGATACCCAGTCAGAATGAATGAATGAGCCAAGAAATGATACAAATGCAAACACAACAACAGATTTGAGCATTTAACTAAGGTTTGCATATGTCTGGTGGTTAAAAATGTGATTTATTTGTAGTGTTCTCTATTTTCTATTTGGAAGGGACATGTACCTGTGTGTTGTAACATCAATGTTTTCCTTTTAAGCAGAACAACACATATACATGTATTTGTAAATGTGTCCCTGTATGTATTTCAGGTGGATAAATGCATGTTAACACTCAGAATCCTAAAGTTGCAATAGAAGTTTTTTTCTTTAACTTATTATTATGAAGTGCATGTTGATTGGACAATGTGGCAATAGATAGCACCACCATTTGCGTTTAGATTGGTTCACTGTAAGCCTCACTTTCACACTTAAATGATGTCTCACAACGGTAACAAAGCCTTGTGGCAAAACAACATGGAAAACAGCTCTTTTACAGTAAAGGTAGTTATTAATAGCACCGGAATTTGCTCAAATTCGCCAAATGACGTTGTACATTCATTAGCATATCGGCACTGTCCCCTGCGTTAACAGTAATTGTTGTGAAGCGTATGCGTCAGGACAGTTTTTTTTTTTTTTTTAAAGTTTGATGTTCTGTTCAGTTTCATACCTTTGATCCACTGTTTACACTCCACTGAACACTACTAGCCATTTAAATGTGCCATTCATCAGCATTAACAGGAAGGTTAGACTTCCATTGGACAGTTTTGTACTGTTCGTTTTGTAAAATACTGCTAATGATGCATGCAGTTTCCCGAAAGGTTGTTTAGGTTTCCAGTGAATTCCTGTGTTACATTTTCCCACTATAACATGGAGAGTTTTTAAGTTTGATCCCAGTTGTCAGCTTGTGTGTTGTAGCCAAGCTGTAAGCAGCTAACGCTGAGAAAGAGTGAAGAAAATAAGAACAATGAGACTTACCTTCTTGGGCCAGCATTGATATAAAGGTGCAGATGAACTCATCGTAATTATGGGTCCTCCTTTGATCATCAATCTGATCAATGAAAACAAAACATTTGAATTAAAAGCCAATTAAAATAACATCTCACCAAATACATTGGATTTGTTTCAGGTAATCAAAACCTACTTTGTATTTCTTTCTCTTTTCTACTTCCTCCTTTAGATATACCTCATAGTTGGCAATGTCAGCCTCCACACACTTGAGCAGTGCAAGCAACTCCTGCAAGAGACAGAATAAGATAAACTACAATGTTTGTTTCTTAAATATTTCCAGTATACCGCCTTAGAAACAGCTGCCTAATTGGCAGTAGAAGCAAATATGTGAGAGTGTGCCAGGTACATACTACAGTGCATCATAACAGTACAGGACTTACTTTAGGAGAGTACTTATCCCCAGGGGGCTTGCTGTCTGCAGCTATTTCCGCAGCGTTGAGCTTCTCCTTGCTAGGCTTTACATCTGCTCCATCTTTGCTCCCCTCTTCCTTCACCACCACAGACGATCCCTCATCTCCTTCCTTGTCTCCGGCTGAGAGCTCTGCTTTTACTTTGTCTTTTATCTTCTCAGGGGTGCAAGGCCGCTTTGTTCCATCAGAAGCCAGATCTGCTGCACAGACAGACAGCAATTCAAGTCAAGTAAGCAGATTATTTCTAAATAAAAGTAAGGTATGTTATACCGATAATAAGTGATAATGTATCGATTTTGTGCCTAATCGTTATTGATAATAAAGAGTTGATCAAAGCAATACATTTCTCATGGTGTGAGGAGAAAGTAGAGTTGGCAGCTTCACAATTTTTAGTTGAATTCAGAGTCAGCATTTGACGAGACAGTGACATAGTTGAATGCAAAGAAGAATGGCAAGCTATTTCATCATGTTTTTCTTTGTATTCCTCAAAAACGTATGAGCCGTTACATTTGATTGTTTCTCATGGATTTGTAGCAGGTAGCATCCCAGAATATGAGTTCAGAGGAGGACATGATCAACGATGTTTAGCTGCCGAAGATATTCAATGTTCTTCATTTGAGACAGAGTATAAATGGCGGTAGAAATAAAGTGGAGCGTTACAGAAGCTGCTTGACAATAGCTGTGCGAGAGGACAAGGCTGACAGGGAAGCTCATGGCATCTGAATCTCGAGGACAATGCATCCTGGTACATGGAGGCAGGACATGTACCAGCTGCTCCTGGAGCTGGAGAACTCAGCGTCCTCTGTCAAAACTCACTGAGGAATGAATTGCTTCAATTGACAACATTCCCCATTAACTCTGACTGGACATCCACAAAATAAATGGCACATTCTCCCTTTAAGGCCACCCCAAACTGTTCACTTCTATTGTCTTAAATGATTGATATGCTCCGACTGTACCATAAATATCAAGTGATAGACTAAAACGCTGACTTCAGCAGAGGCTGTTAGAGCACCTTTGTAAATAACACAGGCGACAGTAACGACCTCTTGTACTCACCAGATGGAGGGAGAGCGAAGATGACTCCGTCCTCCTGCAGCTGTAGCAGAGCAGCGCTGACAGAGGGACCCAGCTCTCTCACAGCGCGGTTGTGTCTGGAGTCTAGCCTCAGCATCTCATCTTCTCCGAACAGCACACGAGACAGATGGGATGCGACTGGACTTGATGGGCGCGTGGCAGCCTGGGAGCGAGCGGGTGAGCGCAGCGGGGAGTTGAAGGCGCTGCCAATCTCAGAGGCCGTGTCAGTGCTTTCGTTGCTGGGTGTGGGGGACGGCTGTGAAGCAGATGTGATGCAAATGCCCCCTGTGCGCCCTTCTGTGCGGACAGACAGGGGTGTGTTAAGGGCATCCTTCCTTTGGACCTCCTTCTTCAGTTTCTCAGCTAATACAGTGAGGGCAATCTGGCTCTCCATCCCAGTGACTACCCGTACTGGTCGTGATCGCAGACTTGCCTTCCGTCTAAACCTAAAAGACAGCAGATTTAAATGTCACCTATTATGCAAAATCCACTTGTTCATGTCTTGTATACATAAACATGTGTCCCCTCTGTGTAAAGAGATTCTGAAAGTCTCAGGAAAAAAGATTCACTCTCTTTTTGTCCAGATCCATTTATATAAAAACCTGTCTGAAAATGAGCTGATCAGATTTTGGCCACTTGTGTAACCATCAGCCAATCACCAACCAACGG
>NW_011370135.1:32668-104679 GCF_000735185.1 Notothenia coriiceps | reverse complement strand
TAAATAAAAAAATAACCTTAAGGGACACCTTGAATGCTTTTTTTCCTCTTAATGCATTGCATAAAGATCGGATCGGGAAAAATCGGTATCGGCAAATTGTCAAAATCAAATGATCGGAATCGGATCGGGAGCAAAAAAAGGTGATCGGGACATCCCTATCTATAACTACTGTCACTTTTCACATTGAACATGTGCTCTTTTATTACCGTAATTTTCGGACTATAAGCCGCACCTGAATATAAGCCGCAGCAGCGGCATACCACTCTCGGTTCCACTTTTACTTTTGCGCGCTACCTGTCTCACTCTTTTCCGGCCTCCAGCTTTTCCTGCTGGAACCCGCCGCTTAAAGGTGGGGGTCCGCGGACCGGCCATAGAGCTCATAGAGTTAAAGGTGTTGGCCGTTAGCTGTAAAATCCATAGATTAGCAGCACCGTTATATAAGCCGCAGCGTCGAAAAATAGGGAAAAAGGCGCGGCTTATAGTCCGAAAATTACGGTAAATAAACTAAACGCTTTCATTTTAAGTTGTGAGTTTAGTGTTTTTGACCCTAAGAAACACTGATGCATTAATCAATAACAATAATCCACAGCTCCTCTCTCTGCTCCAGAGGATTTAAAAAACATATATCCCAATGCCACAAAAATGCATCAGTGACGTGGTTGAAATCTTGTCTCCAGAAAACAAAAAACTGAAACAAGCAGTATCAGTGACTGTGTGTTTGATGTGGCTCTTTGCAGTAACATAGACAAAATGTGGCTCTTAACCTCTGACTNCCCCCGCTCAGGCAGCACCCCCCCAGGGCAGTACACCTAGGGGAAACACTGCAATGACAATAAAAGGCTTTAACTTAACTTGTAACTTTAATGAGCAATGGAGAGTGATTGAGCCTCAGAAAGCTGGATAGGGAGAATCATTCTTTATTCATACAGAAGTGAGAGAAGCAACACACGCAGTGACTGTCCCTAGGTCAGATCTGAGAGACAGAAAGAAATGTGTGACTTCCGGAGCTGTTCGGAGTGTGGAATAGTAATCTTCTCACATAACAATGTAACACCTGCCTGTTATAGCGAGCGGAGATAGGGTGTCGTATGCTGTGAACATTAAAGCCTCGATACATTCCATTGAGTTGTCTTGACAAGACTAGAAAGATCTCAGGAGGAGTGTATGGCTCAGTGGCTTAGTGCACTGGTCTTCAGATCAAGGGGGTTACTGGTTCAATCCCCATGTCGTTGTGTGCTTGGGAAAGACACTTCACTCCTGTAGGGATTGCCCACTGTATTAAGTGCATGTAAGTCGCTTTGGGTAAAAGCGTCTAACAAGTGACATGTAATGTAATAAAATGCAAATATTTAAATCATGTATTTTTCTTTAGAAATGATACAGGGCAATGTGAAATACATATTTTTAAAAAAAACTGCTGTTGGTCCAGCACTCAACAAGAGCTAAAAATATTTAGTAAATTGGGGAAATCAAAAGATAAATAATCAGCAACTATTCCAAAATCTAATTAATTTCAAAGCAAAACCGAATGAATACTCTGGGGACTTATGATGAACATTTGTCTCCCCTATTTTCCGGATCTTGTGAAGCAGCAATAATGAGAAAGATAATTGGTATTATAACTGATGATGAAAATAATCATTAGTTGCAGCTCTGAAACCCTAAGTGCACATTAGGACCAAAGCGTCTGAAAAAGATCTTTAGAGGCCTATATTGGTGGAGAAAGTGAACAACACCAGTTACAAACCTGCTCAAAGATTGTTGGTTAACCCCGTCAGAGACTTTAGGACTCAGCCTATCATAACAACCTAATAAGGCTGTCCAGCAACATCATCTCTGACCCAAACCATGTTCTGAACAGCGAATATGAACTGCTACCTTTGAATCGGAGATACGGGGTCCCGCCATACAATAAAGTCAGACTGAAGCATCCTTTGTGCATCAGTCAACCCTCACAGTAAATACAGAGCAAATGCACGCTAAAGGGTCTTTGAGCATGTTTTCTCTCAGTGATTGTGCTGTTATGTTAAAAAAAAAAGTCATGTATTGTGTCTTGATATTTGTCCATGTTGATGTTACACATGGAGCTGCTGTGATGCAGGTCACATTTCAGACTTTATCTGACCATTAAAGTATTATCGTATCGTATACGATGCTCCCGTCCTCTCACCTGCATTGGAGACTTGGCATAGTTGTGGTTGTCCAGGAAGGCCGGCAGCCGCTGAGCGACGGGGTTGGGACTGGTGACCCCTCCTCCTGAGGGGGCTGCAGGTTTACCCATGACCTTAGCGGTTCCTGAAGGGTTAGCAGCATCTTTAGACCGAGCTCCAGACTCATTAACTGAATCTAAAATGAGGGTAATTGTTTTACAGTTGAATGTTTATAATGAGCCCCTACACCATTTACAAGATGTGCTTTAACAAACACTCGGGGAATAAAGCGGATATAAGTACCCGGATCAGCCCCCTGGGATGTTACTGGCTCTGCATCTGACTCTTTCTTGATCGCAGCGGTGCCATCGTCGTCCTGCTGCTTCTTGTCTTGTGCAAGATCAGGCTGATTGAGCCGGATCATCTGAAGACAACATACGAAATACATTTTAAACATATTCAACAAGGTCAGTAGACATGACAGAGGAGCTCCTGCTAGCCCACATACCGCCTTTACAGAGTATCACTTGGACAAAGACAAAGAATATTAGGAACATTAAATTAGGACTTTAAAAAAAGTGTCAAATACGACATGCTAAAGCAGAGGTTATAACAATACATCCAAGTTTATTCATGTTAGCCTCTGATGAGACTTGCAGCAGTCCCTGACCTTCTGCAGACCCTCCAGAACAGTCTGTCGATTCCTCTTAAGAATTTCAAGTTTGGACTCGTACTTCATCCTGCGGTCAGGCACCACTGCCATCAGGTTGAAGCGAATGTCATGGTACGGCTCACTGAGAAAGAGCAGAGCAGCAGCATGAGAATGAAGCCCTGGAGGTGTGTGTAGAAGGTGAATAATCACTGCTCGGCTAACGGGCTCTGGACTCACCCGGCAGTGGCCAGTCCAATCCTCTCCATGATGACCCGCCGAGCTTTATCGGTCCATTCCTCCTCCTCTCCCCAGGGCCCTACAACAGAGAGAAATATTATACTAACTTTAGGAAGCAAAATCCCAAACATTAAATGTATTAACATATTTTATAGCAGATTTGTCATAAAGCTGTTTTATCCAGTGAGGAATTAGTCCTTATTTTTTGGATACTGACGTGGTTTAAATTATGATAAAACAAAAATAAGTGAAGTAAATACTTTTTTTAGAGAATTAATCGGACAAATTATTCTAGGAAATTCTGTTTAAACCATATGCATACCTTTTAATACAACATTCAGTGGTTCCACTGCAGCTAAACTGCTTTAAATCAGTGTGAAAAGAACAGGACTTCTGTATTTCTGTCACTGTTTACTCTCACCGTGATCAATGGGGTAAGCTTTTAGTCCATCAAGCTCAAAGAGGCGGTCTTTGATGGGCACATAGCTAACGAAGTGGAAGGCCTCCATGGTCCGCACTGCACTGATCCCATTCTGTTTCTCCGGTAAGTGCCTGGGCTCCGGTCTCCATAGAAACACAGAAAGAGAGCTTAAGAAACTGACACATCTTCCACAGTATGGTAGACCAATCACAGGCCATTTTTCTCTCTCACACAATCAGCGACACCTGAACATTTCAAAAGGAACCTCTGACTGAGACCTGACCTACCTGGCATGGCTGTTATGTGCTCTGGCAAGCTCTGGGGCATTTCCAATTGCGTAGCCTTTACTCTGCAAAAAGAAATATAAAGTTAAACATGACAGTAGGAGAGTAGGAAGAAGAGGTGGAGAGAGCAAAAGTTGAAAAACGGTCATGCCAGTCAAGACCTTTGAAATTGAGAAAGAAGGAATATTTTAACAAGAGTGATTTAAATTGTTGAGAGATTCAGAAACTAGGTAAATGTATTTAACAAGATATTTTTGGTCATAGAATTGACTCTGTTCCTATAATACTGTATATTAAGTTGTGGTTTGTCAACTTACTTTTAGGAATAACAGTAAAATCCAAAACAAATCCGAGAGCTGAAAGCTCTAAATATAAAGCACCACATGAAATGACACTTAACATAACAGATACTGTTTATGAGTGGGCGTGAGAAACATCTTACCTCTGGACTAAAGCCTTTGGTGAAAGCCTTCATGCGACTAATGGTGGTGCCGAGCTCAACGCCACTGCAGTTCAGAAGCACGCTCAACAAAGCGTGGGTGGCACATGAATTTGGTATCAGCTAGACAAAAAAAGACAAGAATAAACAATAGTCAAATTAAGAATATGCATGTAATTAACAATGAGACAGGGCATTGCTACAATCAATGACGTTATAGGTTAGGGTTGTGAATTCCTGGATGTCTTAGCAGTACTTTGGATGTTTGATCCCACTGTGCATTCATTACATTTGATTTACTTATGACATGTTATACATTACATAACAATTGTCTCCACATTTGTCCTAACTCACAAAAGAACCTTGATCAACCGGCTACAAAAATTGAAGAAAAATGTTCATATGATTTATTAAAATAATACTTGCATTTAGAGATGTCCCGATCCAATCACGTGATCGGGGATCGGAGCCGATCACGTGATTTTCAAAAGATCGGAATCGGGAGGAAAAAAATCGGGGATCGGGATTTTTTTTTTATTATAAATACTTTTTTTTAAATTTTGTATTCAATGTTACAAAACAAAAATGACCATGTTCAAGTCTTAAAGTCATTCTGAGGCCTTATTTTTGGTTTCAAATGACAGAACATCATGTATGTGTTGCTTCTTTGGGGCTTGTTTTCATAGACCTGGTTGCTTATTTCTCTCAAATCTGGCAACAGAGTGGGCAGGGTGCAGTGTCTAATTGTAGCAGTAAGCTAACGAGTACTGAAAGCTTTATTTTGTTTTGATCCAATGCTGCACAACTGAACTGATCCAATGCTGCTGTGAAAGAAAGAAGCTATATCCATGTTGGATAGAATATCCAATTTAAATTAAAAAAATAACCTTAAGGGACAACTTGAATGCTTTTTTTCTTTTTTTTTCTCTTAATGCATTGCATAAAGATCGGATCGGGAAAAATCTGTATCGGCAAATTGTCAAAATCAAATGATCGGAATCGGATCGGGAGCAAAAAAAGGTGATCGGGACATCCCTACTTGCATTTACTTAATTGGCAGAACTAATACTGAAGATTTTAGGATTTCAAATACAGGCCAGTGGCTCACTAATAAGAAGACTTCATATACCAGGAAAAACAACAGGAACTACCAACATGTATGATCACGGAAACACTTACCTGGTGAGCAAAGAACATATCATTCACAATGTCCTCGTCAATGACAGAGGTCTCATCCACCAAAGTGTTAACTTTCCTCCTGGATCGACGTTCCTCAATCCACTTGAACAAGAAGATGAAGCCATAGACAGGACTGCAAGAAATAAAAAACGTTTCACATGGTGTTGCTACAGTCCGAAGATAAACGCTGTTTAAATCAAGACATGAAACTTGGAATAGCCACATGTCTACATGTCAGATTTTTATATTTGTGTCTCTCTTTCTGTCTGTGGACAGTTTTTGTCAATCGTTGCTCTTCACCAAACCTATTTGAATAGAACGGATTGGTAACAGAAAACATACCTTGGACACTTGCTTTGCAGATCATAGATTTCCTCTACTTGGACACCCTTGACCCCTGGAAAACACAAACAACCACACAAAGGGAAACCTTTGAATTGGATTGAATAGCCCCTTGAATGGAACTAGTTCTTGTAAACATGACTATTCACATGAAAGCGACATAAGATATCCGGCTACTGTAAATGAGCTACTCACCAAAATCTTCAACCAGCAAAGTGAAGAGTCCTGAAATCAAAAAAAACATTGTATTGTTTATTTTAGAGTAAAACAAATGTAAAGTATTTTTTCTTTTAATGCATTTTCTTTGACGATCCGTCTTACATAAAACATATAGGTAATCGTGTAGTCTTAGTCTAAGCTAAGGCACTTTCCTCCTTTTTCTGTGTTTAATAGACATTTCTAAAGACACTGGGTAACAAGCCCTAAAATGTGAATCTCCATCTGATTGGAACAACCTGCCCAGTTAAATAACTCTAGATCCATTATCTTCTTTTATCTTGTTGTGGATTTGTCTTACTTATCTTCAAGACAATATATATATTCATATAATGAATATGGCTTCGTTCATGACAGTGCACATGTAATGTATGTATTGAGGCTTTTGTCTGCGTATGTGCACTTGTTTTATTTTAAGATAAGATAAGATAAGATGGACTTTTACTAATCCCCGTGGGGAAATTCAGTAGTTTAACAGCAACAGGGTACGATTGAAAAACAGGACAGCACAGATTCACACAGATTAATAAAAGTAAGGATAAAATCAAAAATGGTAAATAACTATAAAATAAGAAATGAATTAAAATGAACATATACATATTTAGTCATGTGTACATATTATATACTGTATTATCTGGATATTAATGTTAAGGATCCCTTTGTAGACCAAAATGGCTTAAAATGGTGAAACAAAATGGTTAAACAAAATGCTTAAAGATTTCTAATAACAAGTCGAAAATGATTTGGATTCAGTCACATAGAATAACCCCCAAAAACGAATAAAAGGTGAAGTTTAATATTTGTTCTCATAACGTTAACTTGCTCCTCATATTTATCCTTTGGAAAGTCAATAAAGTGAAGCAACATGCACAACACAATACACAAACATCTTTTATTTTACTATGTTTTAAGCTTGTAATGCATTTTAAGTTGTTCTCTAATGTCAGTGAAGCTGTTGAAGAAGCTGAAGTGTCCCTCTGGTTTAGTGTTGAAGCTAACGACAGCTAGCTGTGTTTCGAGCTGTCTCACCTGGATCACTCTCCAGCTCCAGCCAGCCTTTGTTCATCTTCCTCTGTGTGCACAGCAGACTATTATTTACGATGTTTTCCAGTCCATGTCCGAGAGAGGGGTAATAACAACCTTAAACGATAATCCGGTATCCATTCACGAGACAACTGTGGAGCTCAAGATAAACACAATAGACAGAATTGGCCGCCTACAATCTACGTCATCAAGAAACGACGGGAGTCACACACAACACAGCCCCCCTGCAACTTCCTGTAGTCAGAACTACAAAACTGATAACATCGGAACATTATTTTTAACAATGAATGGTGTACACAAATATTAAAAGTAGGTTAAACGATGAGATATGTTTTTAGTTATTCATCAAATCACGATTTAGTGTCGGGGATTGGTGTCAGGGCATACACAATAACAAATAAACACGCTGTTTTCTCATTTATATTAGAAAATAGTAAAAAAAATAAAATAAAAACAACACAGAAAATCAGGTTATTTTGTAAAAAAAAATGTTTTCAGATGTTCAGAATGTTTTGTGTTTTTAAAGATAGTTTGTGCTGTTTTTTAAATGTAATATAAGAAAGTATTCTATCAATGTAAAATGTGGCTAAAATAGTGAGACAGTTAGTCAAATGTTTTGCAATGATGGATTATTTAGGAATGTTAAATAGTAATAGCACACCGTGTTCTTCATCGGGCTTTTTAACTCCCGGAACCTTAGTTGGAGCTACCTCTACGGGAACAGTAGTGTTGGTTACACTGGAACAAATTGGAAATTAGCAACGTTTATCAGTTGATTTCATTTAAATAGGTTCTGTGGGATTAAATCGGTCTGTGGTTGTCTGAACAGCGAGGTTTCTGGAGAAGCGCAGCGCAGCCGCATGCACGGTAAGATCCTCAGCGGACCGATGTTTGTGTTCAGCTGGCGCTTCCTACCTAGCCGACAGGGAAAGCCTTGTTGTATTTCAGGCTAGCATTAGCACCGCTACCGTTATCCCTACACAATAAGATTGTTATCTTTCTAAGACAGCCCACAAAACAGTCATTTTTGCAAGGAAAGCTGTTTTTTTCCCCTGCCCAAGTTACTACCAGCCTCCCTGTTTTGCTGCCACTGTTATTGGTGAACAGTGAACTGTTCACCAATAACGTGTTTATTAGCGTTTGAATTAGCCTTTATTGTTATGCAATTAGCTAGCATATTGTTGTGCTCACTGTGTCTGACTATCATTAATATGTATATGCATTGGGTTAGTTAGCTCCTCACGCCAATCCACGATGGATGCTTGGAGTATGTCAATTCACAATCAACATGATACAATGGATATGCTGCAGAGGTAGCTTCGTGCTAGCTGCATTCATCCTCAGCTCAAAACCCTTTGGGTGAAATCTCTTCTATGGGTCACTTAAACATTGCACGCTATTCATAAGATCACATACGCAATTATTCCTGTACTGTGAATTCAGATGTATGACATTCAGTGTTTGACATATGCTAATGTAAACATACTATGAGGACAGTAGGAGCCTTATTAAAGTAGCCTTATTTTTAAATACCACACAAGGGATTTACTTTAATACCATGTGAACATTTTTATGATGTATTTTGCTGACGGATATTATGTCTCACCATGTCTATCCATCTATGATATTTAGAGTCTCAATCCCTTATGACCTACTCCTAGAGAAAATAAGTGTTTAATTACAAGTATTTGTGCTTGACTGTTTGTTTTTTTACTATGTCTTTATGTATCTTGCTTGATTACAAGTTTAGATGGAACACATACTGTACATGCATATCATCCGTGTACATATTTATTTCATATGTACGATACTTTGTTTCACTCCATATATACAAATGAGTTATGTTTATTTTTGGCTTTGTTTTTATTTCATCATGAACTGGCAATAGTAACTGATATTTCACTCTGCCACATTTGTATGACTCTATGGTGCTTTCCTTCCCGTATACAAATAATAAGTAAGCTAGTGTTTACCATAAAGCATACATTGCATATCTGACCATTTCTAAATATTGGGACCTTTTTTGTAGTCTTGTTGCTAAAGAATAATTGTTAATCGATTAGTGGATTGACTGAAATTATCATTGGCAAATTGAATTGTTGATTGACAATGAAACTACATGAATCCTACGTTATGATGAGATGGTTTTTTTCTTTTTCTTAGGGCACCTAATGAAGGTGTGCAAGTAATATTTTGAGAGCCTAGTAAGACACCATGTCTGAAGAGGCAGTTTCAGAAAGTGACCTGGAGCCCAGCCTTAACAGTGAATTGGAGTATTTGGACAACGAGGAAGAGGAGGACAATGAAGACCTGGAGGACGATGAGGATGACAATGATGGAGACGATGAAGATGATGATGGTGTCGGTGAGTGACCATAAAACATTTTAAACGCAGCAATGCTAGTCTATCACACGATGACGTTTAAAGTGTGTATATGTTGTCAAGATATTGTTGTCATAGAAAACCAATCCAACGAGCAGAGAGAACTTTTTGGATAAAACGATTTCACCCCTCTTTTCTGCCAAAGAAAAACCCTGTACACAACCTAATGTAATCACATACAGGACAGAAAATACACTTGTGCTTGTTGTTAGTCTTTGAAGACATCAACTGAAATACTGTCTATTTTCTGTCTCTAGAACGGCCTGGGAGTTCACAGAGCAGGACGGAAGCCACTCAGGATGGCAGGGACTCCCCTTCAGCTACCTCCGGAGAGCCGTCCCCCGAGCCTCCGTCCCAGCCCGCGTCCCCAACCTCCCCCAGACCCTCCTCCAGACCTGCCTCTAGCTCTCCGCCTCCGACAGGCCCAGAAAACCCAAGCAAGAGCAAGCCAGCTTCCAGCAAAACAAAGAAACATAAATCCTCAAAATCATCCAAATCTTCCAAGTCCTCAAAAGGCTCCAAACTTTCAAAGCTATCGAAGCCCGTACACATGAGGAAGAATATCAGGTACGTTGATCTGTTGGGGTTTTTCGCCTCTGGTATATTACATTATGTAGCTATTTATACTGAAAATGTTCCTTATGCTAACAGAAAGATGCTGAATGAGGATCAGTTGGAGGCTGGGACCAAGGCTGCCCAACAGGAGGAGATGGACCGGCGGAAACGTCTGGAGCAGCAGAGAAAGGACTTCCCTACAGCAGCTGTCCCAGAAGCTCAGCTTGGTGACTATCCCTCTTTAGTGAAGCTACACATTCTCAGATTCAAGTTTTGTGTTTTTTATCCTGAAGTTTCCTGTTATCTTCTGATCTTTCCAATAGTGGACACTGCTTCAATTTTAGACGAAGTATCTCACTTGGTCCCTGCTCTGCTCAGCAAGCAGGATGTGATCTGTCTGGACAGCAGTGGTGATGAGGATGACATAAAGGACCCCATGCTGCCTGCACTTGACATTAGAGATGGTAAAATATATGATACTTCTGTCAAACAATGATGTTTATTTTCTCAAAGTCAATCATGACAAAGAGAATTGAGCATGCTCTCACACAGTGTTCACATCTCCTTTGACGATGTAGATATAATCGAGCTTAGTTCTGGCGATGAAGACGCCTTGCAGATAAGCAGCGAGTCGGCCGATGAGGATGCTGATGGCACCACAGAGGAAAGCAGCGGGGCGCACATCAATGACGTTTTGAATCTGCCTGATGCCCAGGGTCAAGTGCTGGTAAACATCAGTCACCCTGCAGAGGAGAAAGACATTTACCTCGCTCCACAGCTGGCCAAGGCGGTCAAACCTCACCAGGTATGCCCACCATCTCGTCGTTTCTCAAACTCTCAAAGCAATAACGCCCAGTAAGGCAAGGCAAGTTCATTTATATAGCACCTTTGAACACAAGGCAATTCAAAGTGCTTTACAAAAATGAAAGACATTAAGAGCATTACAAAACTAGTGCAGCAGAAACATATTATAAAACGGCATTTAAAAACACTCATTTAAAAGCAAAGATAATAAACCATGAATAACACAGGTACATGAATAAAAGTTACAGTGCAGTGTGATATATGAATACATCAATTAAAAGCAGCGGCAAAAAGAAAAGTCTTTAGCCTGGATTTAAAAGTAGTAAGAGTTGCAGCGGACCTGCAGGTTTCTGGGAGTTTGCTCCAGATATTTGGAGCTTAATAACTTAACGCTGCTTCTCCATGTTTAGTTCTGACTCTGGGGACAGAAAGCTGACCAGTCCCAGAAGACCTGAGGGTTCTGGATGGTTAATAATTTAGCAGGAGGTCAGAAATTTATTTTGGGCCTAAACCATTCAATGCTTTACAAACCAGCAACAGTATTTTGAAATCAATTATTTAACAGAAAGAAAGCCAGTTTAAAGACTTCAGACCAGGAGTGATGTGATCCACTTTCTTAGTGTTAGTCAGGACTCGAGCAGCGGCGTTCTCAATGAGCTGCAGCTTTCTGCATTAGGGGTTTCTAGTAACAGAAACCCCTAATCCAGACTGTTTTTTCTCAAACAGTTGTCTTCTCCTTTTTAAGGTTGGGGGAATCCGGTTTCTCTATGACAACCTCATTGAGTCCCTGGAGCGGTATAAAACGAGCAGTGGCTTTGGCTGCATCCTCGCTCACAGCATGGGGTTGGGCAAGACACTGCAGGTCATCTCCTTCACTGACATCCTACTGAAGAATACTGAGGCTCACACTGTGCTGTGCATTGTTCCTGTGAGTAATCAAAGTGTATAATGTCTTAAGATAAATACTGTTGATCACACATTCACATGTCCTGAACTCACTATGTTATTATGATTTAAAATAACCTTTAAGCCATCTTTTTTTTCTTGGTAAAAGGTGAACACACTTCAGAACTGGCTGACAGAGTTTAACCTCTGGCTCCCACCACAAGAAGCTCTTTACCCGGACACTGACCCTGCAGTCATCACAGGCCGCACCTTCAGAGTCCACATTCTCAACGATGAGCACAAGTATGTAGCATGCAATGTTCTTTGTAAGGTTAAGCATTAATTGTCAAACATTGGAGATATTAATCACGCTAACTGTGTTACCTGCAGAACCACGATGGCCCGAGCCAAAGTTGTGGAGGACTGGTCTAGAGAGGGAGGGGTGTTGCTGATGGGTTATGAGATGTACCGCCTGCTATCTATGAAGAAGAGTTTTGTGACGGGTAAGAAGAGGAAATCAAAGAAGCCAGCAGGACCAATCATCATCGACCTGGATGAAGAAGATAGACAGCAGGAACTCATGAAAGGTCAGCAGAAATCATTGGATAAAGGGAAGCAGTGGCCTGAACAAAGTTGTCTGTGTGTGCCATTAAAAACCCTGTCTTTTCAGGTATTGAAAGGGCCATAGCGCGGCCTGGCCCAGACGTGGTCATATGTGACGAGGGTCATCGAATTAAAAACTACCATGCCAGCACATCACAGGCCCTGAAGAACATCCGCTCCCGGCGCAGAGTAGTCCTGACTGGTTACCCATTGCAGAACAACCTCACTGAATACTGGTGCATGGTGGACTTCGTTAGGCCCGACTTTTTGGGAACACGTCAGGAGTTCAGCAACATGTTTGAGCGGCCCATTCTTAACGGGCAGTGCATGGACAGCACACCTCAAGATGTACGCTTGATGCGCTACCGCAGCCACGTGCTGCACAGCCTGCTGGAGGGTTTTGTCCAGAGGTAAGAAATTGAACCTTATTTATACAAAAGTATAGTGGCCCGTTTGATGCTCACCTGTTAATGTTCTATGTGGCGCTTTTCTTGGCTACAGACGAGGTCATGATGTGCTCCGAGACCAGCTCCCCTCCAAGGAGGAGCATGTGATGTTGGTGCGGCTCTCTCCCATTCAGAGGGCGCTGTATAACGAGTTCATGAAACGCTTCCGAGAAGCAGGGAACAGTGGCTGGCTCGGCCTGAACCCCCTCAAAGCCTTCTGTGTGTGCTGCAAGGTGAGACTGTTATCCTTGCTGTTTGGTAGAAACCTCTGCTTGGCAGAGCCAGCCCAATGAGGGACAATGTTCAAAAAAAGTCTTTACACTTAAAATATTATACCTTGAATTGTCTTTTATATCCATAAATACACTAAATTGCCAATCCAGTTCTGTCGTGAACGCCATATCTCAGTGATTCCTTGAGGAAAAACCAATTGAACTCAAGGATGAACTGATTAGATTTTGGTTGTCAAAGGTCAAGGTCACTGTGGCCTTACATTTTGCATGGGAATACATGAGATAGTATAACATTTTAGACAGACATCGACGTAAACTGTAACTTGCTTGGTTGTCAAACAAACACGGTGCTAATGGTTCATCAAGTAAGCCTTCCTCTTTTACTTGGATCCCTCCAGATCTGGAATCACCCAGACGTCCTCTATGAAGCCCTGCAGAAGGAGAATCAGGCCAACGAGCAGGACCTGGACCTGGACGACATCACTTCGGCGAGTAACGCCCGTTGCAATGCATCCGGTGCTGGCCTCAAAGCCAAAGTAGCCGACTCAAGCAACAGCAAAGTCAACAACACCCTGCCACTAGTCAATCACTCTCAGGAAAGAGCCAACCAAGTCATCACATATGAATGGGTATGTCATGGCAGACCATGTAAAGATTAGCTAAATGATTACTGCGGCTAAAAGATTCCTCTTGTTTTGACAGCTCTGTTTGAAAGCTCAAGCACATAGAAAACTGTTGCAATATATGACTTGTGCTGATATTTCTGCTGTGTTGTATTCTTTGTTGGCTTTGCAGGGTTTCATCCCTCCAACCCTGAAATCTCTTTTTAATTTAACAGCCTCTTCTTTCCCCCATATTGTATGTGTCAGGCAAAGGGCATAATGTCAAACTACTGCACAGGACTTCTGGAGAATTCTGCCAAGATGACGCTGCTCTTCCATTTGATTGAGGAAAGCGTACAAAAGAGAGACAAGATCTTAGTCTTCAGGTAAGACCAGCGTACATAGCGTTACACACAAATCCAGCAGTAAGCAGCTTAGAGGAGAGGTTGACTGTCTTTTCATTTCAGCTCCTTAATCAGACTGATTTGTAACTTTCAGAGCTTTATGCTAACTGTAAGAAATTAATCTTTGAATCCTCCTACGTCTTATACGATTTTCCTTGTAACAGAAATGTCACAGTTAAACCAAATTGTTAAACGAAAAGTTGTTTTGTAGCCATATGTGCATGCAGCAATTCTGTGTCATTAAAAACATCTGACTGACGGATTAATTGTTATTTCATGACTTTAACTTATTTCATAATACAGTGCCCTTTATTTTCTTAACACCTAATGTGTTTTTGCTTTGTACTCTAGTCAAAGTTTGTCCACCCTGACGGTCATTGAGGAGTTCTTAGCAAAGAGACCCATGCCAGCAGGCGTCACCCCCCCTGACACCCAGAGGCAAACCTGGGTTCGCAACCTCAATTACTACAGTGAGTCATCCAATCCCTGCCCTCTCTCCTCTCTCTCTTCCAAACCAGCAACCCTGCAGGAGTGTGCTCATCTCCACTGAAGATTCAAATGTGTCTTTATTAATTTAGTGACACTGGCTGCAATTCCTCAAATTCACCCATTTCACCATTTTTCTAGGCATACTGTGCTCTGGAAACAAGTTTAGGATTAATATGTTTTCAATTTTACATAACTGTTTGGAATTCGTCTTTTTTTGTATGTACTTTAATTCCCAAGGGATAGTGGTAAATTCCCTTTTTTATGTTTTTGTTTTAATATTTTGCCAAGCTGAATCAGTACCTCTCTAATAGGAATACAATATAAAAGATTATTCAAAGTCTCCCAGCTTTACAGTATGTTAAGTTTTCAATGTAAAGAATGCCATGATACACTGCAAGTGAAAGTGTGCTCAGGTGCTTTAGTGCTGAGAAATGATGTGTGTCTGTCTACAGGACTGGATGGGAGTACATCTGCCTCAGAAAGAGAGCGCCTTATAAATCAATTCAATGACCCAGAGAACACCGCAGCATGGGTCTTCCTACTTTCTACAAGGTATATGTCCCTGCTTTCTATTTTCTAAAGATGTGTACCTTTCCTCTGTGCACTGGCAGAAATGTTCAATCAATAATTTGGTTTGTTCCTTGCAGGGCGGGATGCTTGGGGGTAAATCTGATCGGGGCCAACCGTGTCGTTGTGTTTGATGCCTCCTGGAACCCGTGTCACGATGCTCAGGCGGTGTGTCGGGTGTACCGCTACGGTCAGAGGAAACCTTGCTTCATTTACCGCCTCGTCTGTGATTTCACCTTGGAGAAAAAGATCTATGACAGACAAGTCTCCAAACAGGGCATGTCCGGTAAGAGAACTTTACACATGTGAATCATTTGTTTGATAGAAATTGGGTTTAATTATCATTTTCACAAATGCACAGGGTCAGGCTCATGCGGAAGGGGAATAAAATAGTAAGCTGAAAACACAGAACAACTATAAATGCCAGCTATAACATGTTAGAGTGCAGTCAATAAGATGGACACGGGAAAGCTTCACTTTTACCTATTGGTATTTTATTTGAAGGCTTCATTTCACTAGTAACTATTAAACAAATATTGATATTTATTGTGTTATTGTCCCTTATGCAAGCACTATTAAGACATACTCAAGCAGATCTGATGTGTGCCGTATTTAACATCTACATAAATATGATCAAGTCTTAAGAAGCTGTTTTTCTGCGTTTGTTTAAAGACCGTGTGGTTGACGACCTGAACCCAGTGCTGAACTTCACCCGTAAGGAAGTGGAGTCGCTGCTGCATTTTGTGGAAGAAGAACCTGATCAAAGCCCTCATCACATGGGGGATGAGTTTGAAGCTGTGATGCAAAACGCTTGTCAGCTTTACCCACACCTCATCTCCAAGGTACAGCTGCATGATGGTCTTACCTTTGAGTCCAAACTCTGCAAGAAAGGCCGTTTTTTAGGTTTGGTGTTTAAATGAAGGTATGAGATAACTGAGCTCAAACTCACTCAAGTATTGTCCTTGCGTGGGACTTTTTTGTATATGTTGACTTTATGCCCAGTGGTCTTGGGCTGCACAGTACAACAACATTTTATGTAGAATCAGATCCAACAGATGATCGGTAATTGAATTTCCCTATTTCCATGTATCTCCTCAGCAACCTTTTCATCACGAATCTCTGCTGGTGGACCGGAAAGAGTCGAAACTGACCAAAGCAGAGAAGAGAGCGGCCAAGAAGAGCTATGAGGATGAGAAACGAGCCTCTGTGCCCTACTCTCGCCCCTCATACGCCCCTTATTACCCAACGAGTGATCAGACACTCACAAACATACCGGCATTTACCCAACGCGGCTGGTGAGTTTTGGATCATTGTTCATTTACATTTTCCTCCACCAAAATATATGAGTCATCCACCTCAAATCTGAAAATGAGTGTCTGCCATCCTTACTGGCAAAAACACGACCAAAAATAAAACCGCCATTACATTTATATGTTTGAGGTTGTAACTTTTTGTGAGTCCATCGTCTTTCTCTCATGAATTTCCATTAGACGGGACACAATTGTTTGTGAGCATCTCATGAATTCAGCCCTCATATTTTCAGGCGTGCCATGGTGCGGCCGGATGACAAGCCTGTGGCAAGTGTTAGACCCATCCAGTCAACCCCAATTCCCATGATGCCCCGCCAGGCCGGCATGGGCATGTCTGGCTCCAGCTCTGTGGGCAGCCTGCCTGTCAACTTCTTGCAGAAAGCTGGAGTTTATGTGCAAAGGATTACCACCACAACTGGTATGTATAATCTCAGTTAATGATTAAATCGCACAACAACTCCCAAATGTTACAACCTTTTAGTATTTAAAGATAAAAAAAAAACATTAATTATGTTTTGTGACTGTAGACTTTGTGACTAATGTAGGCCATTTTGTCCAAATCTACAGATATTGTAATCCCAGGATCCAACAGCACAACAGACGTTCAAGCTAGAATTTCTGCAGGAGAGAGCATCCATGTGATCAGAGGATCAAAAGGTAGTTGCAACAAAGAATACATTTTCTCCTTTTTATAAAAAAATATTTTGAGTGATTTACTCCATCTATTGATATTTTCTAAAACACAGGTACCTACATTAGGACAAATGATGGAAGGATTTTTGCTATTCGATCTGGAAAAATCACTAGGCAAGCTGTTGGGGGCTCTGCTGCCTCAAGAGGTACAAACACATATTTATTATTCTTGGTTCTCACACAATGTTAATTTGCCATGATAAATACTATACAACCAGAGTTGTATACTGTCTTCTGTGGCTCTATACATGGCCTTATACAAATCAATTAAAAGGTAGCTGCCTATTTTGTCTTGTTACTATCAGCAGATGGATGTGTTAGTAGTTGAGCTTTTAAATTATGCTAAAAAAAGTCCCTTTCCATCATTGTTTGCTTTAACCCCACAAACAGACCATGCAAACGGAGCTAATGTTTAAATCCTAAGTATGACAAATAAGACATTTTAAAGGGAAAAAAATAAAAGGAATCAGAGTTTATACTTGTTCCCATGATTTGGCTATTAGTTTCTATTAACTGTGCAAATAAATATATAAATATAATTGGGCTACACCATCTTATTTCCACGACCCTGTAGGACACTGTACGTCTATCCTGACATTTCATGGCTGCATTGCTCTCTCCCCCCCCACCCCACAGACATCCAGGGCTCCCATATCAATGCGCTCAGTAACGGCTGTTTGTCGCCTGCGGATCATCAGCAGGGCTCTCCCAGCGAGGATGGGCGGCCGTCCTCTCCCTTGAGCTCGGAGATCCTCAGAGAGCTCAGCCGCTACACTTCATCCACAGGAGATGCCAATGCCGGCAGTGGGAATGAGTTACCGTCAGAAATGTTGGCATTACCAGCGGGTGATGAAGGAAGTTCGCAATACAACCAGAGCGGTGATCTGAGCAGGCAACTCGGTGAAGACCTCTTGAGCTCCGCTTTAGAGATGCGTGGCAGCAAGCGCAGAAGCACTGAGAGCCAGGGCAACACACCGATAGGAGGCAAACGCTCTTCTTCTGCTGCATCACGTTACCCCGGACTGTCCATGGGCTCCAGTGGGCTCAGTTTCCCCCCCGGTGGTCTGAACTCCTCCTCCCTGCTGGGGAACATGGGTCACATGAATCACCCTCTTCTAATGGGTGGTAGTGGAGGGTCTTCATTCCTTCAGGCTCCAGGACAAACCCTGGCTGACCTACAGACCATGTTCACCTCTGCAGGCTCGGACCTACTGAGACAGCCGTCCACAGGGAACGGACACCTGCCCACCCCCTCCTCCTCGTCCTCCTCTATGTCTCCCGTTTACTCCTCTGCTTCGGCCACCATCCCTATGTCATCTACACCCTCGACAGCGACTTCCTCCTCCCTGGCTTCAGGTTCTCTGCCTCCCTACCTGATGAATCCCAACATGGCCGACCTGCTCTCGTCAGGCTTCCCCCTCAACTACAGTCAGTCGCTGCTCTCTGACTCCAGGATGTTCTCCAGCCCTCTCCTTTCAGGGGGATTTCAAACGCCCAACTCCAGCTCTAACACATCCAGTTTCCTCTCCCATTTCAACAACCCAACTTCCAGCCTTTTGGGGGCAGCTCTCACCCAACCCGACATACATCAGAGTACGGAGAACGGCGGCAGTAGTTCTGATGACGATGTTATTGAGGTGACAGGACAGTAGAGACCTAAGAAGCCCTGGAGATGCAGTTTCACACATAAAACAGTTTAATCTTTTAAAGTTTTAAAACTAGATTGACTGTTATAGTATCTACCCGATTTGTAGGAACTGATGATTGATAGACAGGCGTATTGGCATACTCTGAATATGTAATTACATCATAAAGAAGACAGAAAGGGAAATTCCACAATGATGACTTAACTGGTCATCTAGATTTTAAATGCACAAATAAATACAACTTTTCAGGAACTAAAAAGATAATTGTTAATCCAAAACAACAACTTAGAATTTGGAAAAGCTTGTGATAAGTTAAATGTGTTTCAAGCCCTTTAAATCAGTTTTACATAATCACCAGTGAAGTGAACTGTAATACCATTCCTAATGGTCTCATGAAACTATACACAAACACACACACACACACACACAGATTCTCACCTGCAAGGAGAACTTGTACCTCAATGACTTTTCGAAGTCAGAGTAACATCCTTATGCTGAATATCTGGGACTTGTTCAGCTGAAGCATCAGAGCAGTGGGATCAGAACTTTGTCGTTTGGGGACCAGCTGAATCTTTCCGAGGCTTTCTAGCCTCACCTGCTACACTTTAAAGCGAGGCCTCGTCTTTCCTTTATTTTTATTTCCCCTGAGTTCAGAACAAGTCGTGATGAAAACAGTTTCATGTCCGATTGCCTCATGATATATTGCTGTGAAACAGTCTAGTACAAACCAAAATTTGACTTACTGTTCCACATGTCAGCAGTACTCACCTGCTGAACACGTATAATAACACAATCATTTTCTTTCAGCACAGTTTCCTTTCTAGTAAACAATACTAGAAAGTTAAAAAGTACAAATAACTCACAATGGCCACAGAACGTGGGCTTAATGTTTTTAAAAATCCTACTAAGCTTACCTTTTAACCCAGAAATCTTAGGCTCTCTGAGAATACTTTACTCTTTAGCAATTTGATAGGCGTTGTAGCATCCTCTATTGAAAGGATATTATGTGTGATACTATAACTGAATATGTTGATACTTTGTATATAGCAGTCATTATCATTGTTTATATTGCAAGTCAATAATGTGCAGTGTGTAGATTTTGGTTGTAGGGAGAGGTTTTATTATTACAATCATGATGATAACCATGCTCTTCCATTTATGCTGAGGAAACACATTTACGTTCAACTTTATAATTTACCTTTTTTACCCCCTTAAAACTAAAATGAATGTATTTACTGTTAGCCTTTGATAACGCAGGAGCTTGAAACATGGATTCGGACTGTGTTCTTTCATATTTAGCCTTATATAACACAAAGGGGTCTTGAGTCTTAGCATTTTTTAGAATCTTAGTGCATTCTTTTACAAATCTGTTAGAGATAGTGAGTATTTAGGCCGTTGGTGTCAAACAAAAAAAAGAAAAGTGTTGGGCAGATTCAGGATTGTGATATAGAGAAGTGTGAAAGTCAAAAGGAACACAAAAGGAGTTTAATGTTGCTTACTCTGTCGCCTCTTTTGTTGCAGTTTTTACAAATCAGTTAGCCTCGACTATACATGTAGATTTGACCCTTTTTTTCAGCCCCTTGCTAAAAAACAAACGCAACCAAACCGTAGAACACATTGCATTCATGCAGCCTGAGTCAATGTCCATCAAAAGGGGTATCAAGCATTTCACTACGACCACCTCTGACTGGCAGAACCAGGTCCGGTGTTATGGTGGCCTTACCAAAATGACACTGTCATAACGTGGTAGCTTTTTACAGAGGTGCGTCTTTTAAAGCAGTGCTGTGTAAGTAGCTTCTGTCAGTCGTGTCAGTCAGTGTAGGTCAGCGGTGCTTTAGGGGGTTTAGGTCTTTGCTGTTCTCTGTAGCCTTGTGTTTCTGTGTTGTGAAGACACCTCAAGGTATGTAGATTTAGACAAGTCTTTCTCCTCTGTTGGTAAAATAGGCCAGATGCAGTGGTTGTTAGCATTTTATAGAAAAACTGGATAACCTGAGACAACAGATCATTCCCTTTTTTTTAAGTATTTTTTTGTAGATGTTCTTTCCTTGCGGGGACCTTTTTCTCCCAGACTACGTACTGTTCACTTTCTGTTACTAATTGCTGCTTCCAGTGGTAGTTCTGGATGTTTCCTTTTTTTCATATATCCAGTTTTCTTCCCCATGTCTTGGAATCTTGAATTGGTTTGTGTTTGACCTGGCACTTTGAAAAAGTATCATATCTGTTGGTTAACTGTATGAGGTAAATCATACTGACGCCATGTCTTTATTCTCAGTCTTCTCGAAAAACGCTTTGCATTTGAGTCTTGGAAATTATCAGTTTATAAAACATAACCTGTCTGCCATTTCTTGTCAAATATGTGGAATTTCTGTTTAATTAAATATTTCTTCTTTTTAAATGTTTTTTATAACTTCCTATTGGTGTTCACTCACCTGACAGTTTCCGTTTTTTCAACGTCTGAAAGTTATTTATTTATGATGGAAAATACATTCTTTTTTTGTAATCATGTTTTTTAACTTTGTGTTCACCTTGACCCATTGATGACTGATCCAGTAAGAATTTCATAAATGCAGCCTAGAGCGAGCAGAATATGACTGTGTTATCAATGTTATTTTAACAATAAAACACTCTTCTATTGCATTGTGAATCATTTGAAAATGCTTTTAAATTTACAACATACATTCAGTACGATACATATTTTGTATTCAAAATGTGGCTAAAGAAATAGTCAATGGCATCAAAAAAAGTCAGAAGGCAGGATGGGCAACCTGAGTTGTAATAGTTCAACAATAACTCAAGGCCATTTGCACGATTGCATAAACACTGTTCATGCAATTTGAGCGATGCCAGAAGTTCTGCTGCACAGCGATTCTTTGCCAAATTTGAACGCAAGCATGCTCGCACACTGATTCTTAACAGGTGTGTACTGTTTGTGATGTTCACCAGTTTAATTAAGCATGTTAGCATTCTAATATCAGTTATTTTACCTGTTAATAACGTAGAGCTGAGGCTGATTGGAATATTAATCATTTTGGAAGTATTCAGTCAAACTGAAGCTCAACATGTGTACCATTTCATATGAAAACTCAAACAAATTAAAGATGACCCAAATCCCAACAAAAGATATGCAGATGAAATGACCTCAATGGACCTGTATATAGCATGTAAAAAAACAAAATTATTGAACATTTGGCACTGGTGCTTCATGATATAACCAACAGGCACGTAGCTGCAGACATTAGTTCCTTTTTTACTTTCATGCAAATCAAGCTGATTGCATGTGCCTGAAAAATGAAATCGTTGAGGCCAACCTTGCTTTAGTATTCAGTGAGTGTTATATTAAATGGTCAATTCTGTGTCTTCTTTCAGGACTGCAACCGTTTTTTTGCCGTGTACGCCCTGCTGACTTGGTTCATTATGACAAGGGCATTGAGAGCAGTGCAGAGTGCTGACAGGTACCAGGTGTATTCCCCGACAGACGCAGTGAACCATGCAGAGCTGAGGCCCAGGAGCAGGCTGCCACTGCCCAGCAGGTACGTGACGAGCCCGGATGCTGCATGGTAGCGTTTGAGTTTGGCCAGGGACCAACCTTTGGCCAGAAAGTGGTAGATGAGAGGCAGTGCTGCCACAGACTGCAGCCCCACCACACACACTGTGAGCAGGCCCAGCAGACCATGCCACGAGGTGAAGTGGGGTTTACCATTCAGGTGTTTGTTGTAAACGATGGCTGCCAGACCCAGGACTGCACAGGTAACACAGAGACACTGCAGGATCCAGTGAGCACGACCTTTTGTCTTGTGTGGAAACTTTTGGGCGAGGGAGCCGTGGGGGGAGAACAGGAGTATGGCTTCTGTCATGAAGAAGGAAAACTAGTGGGAGAGGGGAAACAAATTAACGGGGCTGCAATAAGCAAAAATGTCATTGTTGATTCAAATGTTGGTCTATAAAATATAACATATCCATCACATTTTCAAATTACAGGTGTTGAAGCTGGTTTTCTAGAAAATGAATTAGTTATCAAAATAGTTGTCTGATATGTTTCAATTACCTACAAAAAATGATTAAGTGATTAACAGCTCAAAAAAAGTGTAATTCAAACGTTTGATTGAACTTATTTCATGTGTTAACAGCTGGAAAGATATGAAACTTAAACGTTCAACTTACAGCCAGTGTCATGAAGAAGGGATGCCAAGAAAACAAACCTATGACAAAAAAAACACATAGTCAAATGAATACCTGGCAAGCCAAAAGTAGGCTACTTCTATTATGAATATGAATATATGAATATGTTTGAAAAATAAGAATAAGACTCACTTGTACCCGGTCGAGACAGAACTGCAATGAACACAGTGAAGGAGATGCACATAAAGTGTGTGAGCACTGTGGTAATTGTTCTGGTATAACCGTAGATTCGAGGCTCAGATTCAGGCTCTTTGTTGTACGCCATGATAAAGACAATTTATGTGAATTTGGGAGGCACCCCTGCTCCCGACCACCCCACAGGTTTACGTCTACAGTGTATGTTTGTCACCTGAAGTGAACTCGCAGCTTCAGAATAACAGAAGCGGAAGTCGTGTTAAAGCCAGAAGACGGGACTTTTCGACACAAGTCTACCTTACCAGATGAGTGTTGCAAAGCAGTAAGATAACTTTACCAATAATAGATGTATGGATAAAGTCCAACACGTTGTTATCATGGATGTATAATAAGAAGGTTGTTATGCATGTCTACCGGTTAGGAAAATATAACTTCCGGTTGGTTAATTTCAGAATAAAGCTCTCTATAAACCACTTCACCTCAAAATACAATTACACGTTTTTTATGGTCATATAGTTTTATTATTGATTTGACCGTCCCTCAATCAATTGAACGATTATAATTCAGCTTTGTATTGTAGGTGAAGAAGAGTTTTAGCAGTGGGTCCATATCTATTTCAATGAAAATAAATAGCTTTCCAAAAGCATTTATTGTGAAATCGGAATAACCGGAAATACAACTTGAAGCTCCTCAGCTGACGTGGATGCCTCTCTTCAAAGATTTCCCACACACATTTAGCTAAAACACTTTTTTTTTCTAGTTTCATGAAACTTGGAGCTGAAGGCACAGAGTTGTATTTAAAGTTGTGAACATAAATTGGGATATCATTTACATGTCTAAACAAAGTCTGTAAATCAGAGTAGGATGTGATGCCTGGGACTAATGGTCTAGCACCCACTCCACATTACCTAACAGTTCAGTGGACCCTCACTGGTCAGCTGTTCACAAGTTATTGTGCTCCAATTACTCTCCGATAAGCTTGTGACTCTGCACTGCCTCCACACACTGGGCACACAGAGCAAAAAAACAACAACATGTTTATTCAGGACATCCCTTTCTTTGTTTTCTGTCTGTTTTACACACAGATTATATTATTGGCACATTATGCCCACCAACCATAGGGACAGATGTTCTATTCAACATATCAAAAGTCAAAGGATAGATTGTTACTGTGTTTATGTAAACCTACATTGGGTGTTGCTTTTGTTTCAATGTTTTCCAGAAAAGCCAGACTTGTGGTTTCCTATGACCCATACTCATAACTCATGCGCTTTCTCCAGATGGTGGCAGTAAGATTTACCATCAAAAATAATAGCTTATAAAAAGATCTACCTCCCATGTGTCAAGTCCATATGAGAATCAGAATTATAATGCATCCAATCTTTACGTCTACTTGACTTCTAAACAGTGAAAGAAGTATTGTAATCATCTTCTTATAGCACTAAAACTGCATTGTCATTTAGTTAATAAGAAAATGCCAAATAAATCGTCCATTCAAAATGTCCATTGAAGAAAAGTACAGAAGTATTAGCACAAACTATCCTTTAGGGTTTTTTATGAAAGAAAAAAAAACTCATAATGCAGGTTGCCACCATCAGTGTAATTGGTCAATTCATTACATTTTTAAGTATCTATCAATGGCTGAACACAATTTATTTTTGAAATGCCTAGTGATGAACAAGAGCCATTAGACAATTCTTGTTTCATTACTGGGTGAACAAATTATCATTTTAATGTTTGGCCAATAAAATGAAGCCACACATGACTCAAATTAACTTTGTTCCTAATGTTAATCATTATGGTTGAAACATTATTGTTGATAGTGGTTACTGTATTTACTTGCTACATGGACTGAAAAATAACTGTGAAGAAAATAAGAGAGTGGTAGTCTAAAGCTAATTTTATTCCAAAATGTCTGGTTTGAAACAGATAACAAGAGCCCTTCACCATCCTCCCCCATATTTAAGCCTGGAGGCTTTTTCCCCATTGAGTGATTTCCAAATGGTCTATAATTAAACATTAAAGAGTCTATTCTTTCCAAAATAAGATTGACCATCATTTGAAAAAAAGTGAATCCGTATGTCTGTGTCAGGTTATATAAATTAAAGCACATTACATACTAAATCCCTTTTCGACAAAAGTCTAACATTTCCTGTGATTTTTTGGGGCGTTACAAAATGATTCATCTGTGCAATTGTTTTGTATGGATCGCATAGGTTTTAACTGCAATTTACCTTCTCACGTACCTTTTGCATGTTTTTCTTACATTAAGATAAAATATACAAACGGACCTAAACGCAGAATATACAAAATGTGCCAAAATACTTATTTCATTTATATGTAGGCTATTTGTATAGGTGTACACATTATAAGGCTTTATTAATGACCAATAAATAATTATTTACATACAGTGTTATAAGAGCAACAGTAGCCTATAACGAATATATTGATTTTATATGCTTATAATTTCTAATGTAATGTTTTTATTTAATTAGTTATAAAAGAAACTATAAATGTACTATAAATGTTAATAACGTCGTTTTTTTAAAATAACTATAAAGAATTGATTAGCACAGTATGTATATATATATATATATAGGCTTGCTTAAAAAAAAAAAAAGTATTATTTCAAAACCTACAATTTATGGACTACAAGTTTATTATGATATTGACCCATCACTGTACACATGTTTTAGTTAATCAGTGCTGTGTGACGACAGAGGGGGCTCCCCTCAGGATACTTTATTCACATACCGGATTAGACGGTAATCCCACGGTCACATTGTGCATGCGCAAATTGAAGTGCGCGCGAGGGGCGAGCGGGCGAGGGACCGTCGGTGTTAGTACAAACGACAAAACTGCAGCCTATCTCAAATCTACTCTACGATGAGTGGCGAGGATGAATTAAACGAGGTAAGGTTATTTTAACTCCTCTTCTATCAGGAAATCAGAACACTTGCTCGTGTGTGACTGTCAACTGAGTTGTTTGTCCCATTCTCGGAGAGGATTACCGGTCTGACCCGTTACTGAGCTGCACTTCGCAACCATGACAAATGCAGAATTAAAGGAAGAATATAAACTTTAATGATCTAGCCATGTATGCGTAGTTTCAATCTATTGACTAAAGTAGCAGGCTGTGCTGCTCGGGTCGGATGATCCCGGTTACAATATGTTCTTGTTGCCCTGCGAGGATAATTGCACCGTGTGGTGACCATGGTGGTGACCCACTTGGCAGATAGAGCCCCGTGTTGTTCGTATTCAAATCACAATGCTGCCCTGGGAAACTAATGAAACTGAGTTTCTGATGCACCCAAGAACAGTTTACACGCATTCATCCTATTTACAATCTGGAGGATGTATTCATTTCCTTCCATGCAGGGTTGGGGTCACTTTAAAAGTGTATGGCGGTACAATTACTATCTGTAAAACTAAATGTAATCAGTAACCTAATCTGAGTATCAAGATATGTTCTGTAATTTACAATAACATAGTGGAGGAGATGTGTAGAAAACAAACATAAATAAAGTTAAGTATTTTACATTACAACAGGATATTCCACCACTGTGTTATACACATTTAGCAGAGTTGTTATGCACGAGAGTCTAAAAAACATGCATGGCTGTAGAAATACATTTAAGATAGTTCTCTGGTTTCTGAATTGTTGGATACAATTGTACTGGCCAGGGGTGTTAAGTAACTAAGTACATGTACTCAAGTAATGTACTTAAGTACCATATTGTTTTACTTTGTAGGTAAATATTGTACTTTTACTCCACTACATTTATTTAATACCTTTAGTTACTTTGCAGATTTGGATTAATGATAAATGATATGATCAACACTTAAATCAGACTTTAGTTACACCTGGAATTAATTCACAAGCTACCCAGCAGCAAATGAAGTAATTAAAACTAGCTGCACCTTTACCAGCTTTAATAAACACATTAATGCATCAATAATGCTAAACATAATAATCAAAACATATAATATATACGATTCTGTAAGGGACCAATCTGCATAATAAGTACTTTTACTTTTGGTACTTAAGTATATTTTGATGGCAATACTTTTGTATTTTTACTTGGGTAACATTTTGAATGCAAGACCTTTACTTCTACTTTTACTTAAGTACAAGATCTGGGTACTTCTCGCACCTCTGGTACTGGTATACTTTAGCATGGACAGACAAACAGTTTGAGTTGCCCTGGGATTGCAGAGGATTATATCAGTCATCTTGTCCCACATTTTATCATAATCATATAAATCCTCACATCAGATGAATAAGGTTAATCTCTTGTTTTTTTCAATTTTTTGAGCTGTTATACATCATACATTCATTTCTTGTGTACGGTATGTTTTGCCTAAATGGAATCTGATGTATGTGAATCTTACACATACATTTACTAATTGTATTGTGTATGATTTAAAACCTTTTTTCAGCTTCTCTGGATTTAGAAACCACCATTTCTCTGCACTGATCTGGACTAAATTGAAAAAACTGAACTGCAGACTGAGCAGAGCTCGAAATTCACAACATCCGCATTAAGGATGCACCATACTAATGCTGTCTCCTCCCAGAGCTGGATTTATACCCACACTAGCTAATGGACTGCAAGTGATTACTTGAAATGTCAGAGTCTGCATCAGGGACAGGATGTCTAAATGTGAGTTGATTGAACTGAAGGACCTCAGTGCAAATGATACCATTGAGCTGGCTGCTCCTGCGGCCCCAACGGCCCCGCCCTCTGTAAACCCAGGTCAGCCGAGCCATGTGGTCCGTCTGGTCGGAGACAGTGTCAGCATCGAGGCCCCCCGGGGTCAGATGGGACGAGCTGGAGTGGGTCATGACTTCCATCCATACAGTCACACCCATCTCACCTGGTGTGACCAGTGTGGAGAATTCATCTGGGGCATCTATAAGCAAAGTTTACGCTGTGCCAGTGAGTACACTCTTCATCTGAATTTGTTTGGTAATATTCTTTATTTTTCATCTGTGCCGTAGACATCTGTTATGTGACTGTTTGAAATGTATCAACTAAGCACTGTAGTTTAGTTTAGTTTAAGTCAAGCTCACATTCATGGTCCAGTTGTATGTGTTTAAATCCACGGTCGAAAAGAGTCCCCAACAAACTAAGTATTTAAGAATACTTTTCTGCAACCATTGACCTAGAGAGATGCAACCAGCCTATTAATCTTTTTTTGCATGAGATAACGGGAAGTCCAGTATATTAAGCTGGTATCATCATTCTTGCATTTGTGCTTAATAATAGGAATTGTGAACCATCGTTTTCTCTTACTCAATATTTGTAAAGAACACTAGTATGGAGTTAAAATCTTCAACCTTATTAGAAATGTCTTAAAATGTTCTCGAACCATGGCCCAAATCAACTCAATAACCACATAATATAAGTCCTCTCTCTCTAATGCATTCAGAGATGTGACATTGTCTTCATCTTCTATATCACCATGGCCTCAGGATGCTCATGTTATTTTTCCATTCATGAGATACTTTCACAGAGTATTTCCTAATCTTAAGGAAGTTCTGGCAAGCTTCATGACACAGTATAGTTCCTGGGAATGCATTTGTGTGTGTACATCATTTGACTTTGTCCCAGTTCAACAGAGAAATTCAATGCTATAGCGACCTTTAGAAACATTGCAATTTGCATCAAATATCAAACATGAGCATAACTCACAGACATTTCCTTCTTTTTCTTTTTTCTCAGACTGCAGTTACACTTGTCACCACCGCTGCCGACTATTTATCCAGCTGGACTGCAGCACAGATGGAAGTTTGTTACCAGACGAGGAAGATTTCTCTGTGGACTCCCTCGAAACAGATACGAATGTGGTGAGGATCAGACCTACAATCTTACATTTTCTAAATTTGTATAGAAAGTCTTCATCGGATGGTTTTTGGTGGGTAGGTCAAAGCAGATGGAGGCTCCCAGATTCACTGAGTATCCCCATGCCATATGTCCTCTATATACTGGTTTTATTGCCTTCACATTGTCCTGCATCTGAGTAGGAGAGAGCTGAGGGGAGGGGACAACTTCACAATAAAACAGCTGCATTTATTTTAGAACCACAGGTTAAAAATGGACCAGCACCAAGTTATCAGATAATTAAAGGATTCATCGACATTTTCATTTTTCAGCCCATCCAAAACATAAAGTACACCATACATTCCAATGGGACATTCAGCAAAAAACTGAAAAAAATGTGACATTTTGAAGCCCTAAATAATGTCCCAATACACCAGCGGTTTAAAAGCCCCAGACTGTGGATCTCCCCCTTAGACAAAGCTTGGGGAAAGGTGCCCCACATCCCCCATAGTTTTCATGCTTGGTTTTGCTAAATTCCTGGATGCCTATGGGATCATGGTAATCATTTTGATCCTATAGTATAGACACTTAACAATTGAGCAAAAATAGCCTAATATGGCTGTTTGACATGCATTCAGACTGTAATAAGGTCTCTTTTAACTAACTTACTAATCAATCAGTGTTGAAATGCTTGAATTCTAACCTATATATTAGGAAACTACAATACATCTTAATGTTAATATGTACCAACACATCAACAATAACATTAGGTGAAAGTGTTGCTTCCAGGAGAGTTTTAGCACATCTCCTCAGGGTATTGGCCGGCCTTTTTAAACATCATTGTGAGGTTTTATGGTCAGGGAGGAGCAAATGTAAATGCTGAGGTCAAAAGAGTGGAATCAGGTCTCGACAGCAGGAGAGAGACAGGGAAAAACTCATTCTGACATACAATCAGTATGAGATACTAAGATTTTGGCAAGGACAAAGATCTAACCAAGTCCTTCAGAGATGACCCGGGATAGCGCAGCAGCAAGTGACATGTTTATCAGTCAGGAGGACACTAGCTCAGGCCTGGAAGTGTATTTTACTGCTCATACATCTTTCTTTCAGAAGGTCAGAAGATCATCGGTGAGGCTATGGCATAATTTATCATTTTTCAAACACAAAGCTATTTTGACTTACTTTTACCTTTACAGAATTGCATATTTCTTGTTTAACTAGTGACAAAATGCTTGAAAGTATTTTACTTTCATTTCAATGCTTCTGTTCTCTTTCACTTTCACTTTCTCACTTTTGAGGACAAGCTCTCTGCTGACATTAGGTGGCTTATTTTCTGTATGTACCTGCTGTTTTCTTTTTAGGATGAGCTGATCGATTCGGGTAAACAGGAGCTGACGCCCAGTGAGATTCAACATAAGATTAAAGAGTATAATGCACAGATCAACAGCAATCTCTACATGGTGGCTGTGAGTGACTAATACATCTATTTTCTCTCAATATTCATTTATGCACAAATGTGTACTTGAATTGTATTTGGAAATAACAATTTGCAGACCATTAAACTCCCATTCTTACAATATATATCTCTACTTTGCAGAATAAAGATGGGTCCTACACTGGATTCATCAAGGTCCACTTTCAGTTAGTCCGTCCTATCTCCCTCCCTCCTGCTGAGAACTCGTGCTCAACACAGGAGGAAGATCAGCAGGGCCGACGGATGAAACGGCGGACATCTTTCTACCTCCCTAAAGACACTGCCAAGCACCTGCATATAAGCTCCCAAACACGAGTGCGAGAAGTCATCGAGGCACTACTCAACAAGTTTACTGTGGTGGACAACCCGGCCAAGTTTGCCCTGTTTGAACGCTCAGAGAGACATAGTCAAGGTAGAAAACTCAAAACACGTAGTTACTACAAAACAAAACAGAATAAGGCATTAAGTTCTATGCTGCTGTGTTTTATTCCCTGCAGTGTACATGCGTAAACTGCCTAATGATGAGCGCCCCCTCCACCTGCGCCTGTGTGCTGGCCCCAGTGAAAAGGTCTTGACCCTTATATTGAAGGAGAATGAGACAGGGGAAGTAAATGTAAGTTTTAATTTGTCTCTGATCATTTCTATACATATGAAAGACCATATTGTATTCCTCGATTTCATTCCATTTCAATGTAAATACTGTTATATTTGACTATATATTTTAAATTATTTGAAATGTTTTTTTAGTTCTCTACCTGTGTTTTTAATTCCTGTTTATATGCACCATGACACCAAGTCAAATTCCTCTTACGTGTAAACCTACCTGCTGGTAATAAACCTGTTTCTGTTTCTGATTCTGATAAGCTGAAAACGCCAGTTACATAATATCGATTATAATGTGACATTTCTCTCCTCCACAGTGGGATGCATTTAGTTTACCTGAGTTGTGCAACTTTCTGCGAATCCTGAAGCGTGAAGAGGAAGAACATGTGCGGCAGATTGAGAGGCGCTACGCTCGCACTAGGGAAACCACGAAGCAGGCGATGGAAAGGATTACGACTCCTGGTTGACTGTGAAGGATTGAACTAATCTCCATATTTTAACATGAAGAAGAACACTCTCCCACTTTAAATAGTATTGTGGATTATGAGGGTAAAAGGGAAAGCAAGAGCTCAGACAATGACATTGTTTTCATTAAATGCTGTTTATGAAGGAGGGATGCTGCTAGTATGTGTACGCATTGAGCCACTGTTGTGAACTGAATGGGTGTATAATCGGTAATCTTTGAGTGAATACAGGTCTTTCTTGAAGAACCATGCTACTTGTTTGGGTTATTTATAGTGGTATTAAAACACACTTATAGTATATTGTCCATTTATCATGTGACCTTATTTTCTGTGAAGCTGTTTTAAAATGTTGGCACTTTAATTAACCTGGGAAATTAATTTGGGCAAGATATAATGTGAAACAATTTGTTTACATTCTAACTTTCCAATAAAAAGATCATAATAAATAATTGGTGTTTATGATATCCTTGTTGAAACTGTGCATGAAGTAATCAGTTTGTTAGACTGTGTAGACTAGCCGTTCACATTCTAGCATGGTAAGCCAAAGCTGAAGTACACTAGATGAAAGAATGTGACTATACGTCACACTGATATTTTACAGTTGAATATCTCATTTAAAACCACAGCCTAATATTAATATGCTGTTGTAACAACCTCCACTCTTTTGTCAAAGGTTTGATAAATGGAGGGAAGGATTTTCTCTTAAACAGCCACACAATTAATGCTAGGCAAAAACTCCAAGCATGTAGGTGCTGTTAAAATGTATGATACATTTGAACGACTACATAAATAAATTATATTATGTATAAATATTATTATATTATAAATGGGTCAAACAGAAACCATGAAAAGTACACAAAAGTATTACACATACTACATGTACTTTTGGTATGGTATGTTTTTTTGACAGACCTGGTCAAACGTGGTCTCGGTATGGGTTAAAAAGGCAGTGAAATATTGCTTTCAGGGGGTGGTAGCAAAACAAAGTTACATTTCCCTTAACTGTGGGTTTAAGACTAACAAAAATAATGTTCTATTTTAAAGCATAGTTAAAGGGACAGGCAAAACCTTTAATAAGCAGATTTTCCTCATAGACTGTTCACTACGCCTGTTTACACTTCCACACGTTGTCCATGTGATGGCGGTAGCTTACCTTGTACTCTTAACCAGACGCTAAAGAAAAAGACGGAGAAGAAGAAAGTATACCATTAGTTAGCATAAACAGTTAGCATAGCTGTGTGGTGATATCTTGAAAAGATCTAGCAACCCAACAAGACACATTCATCAAGGAACATTATATACTTGCGACCGCAACAAACCCCACTTTAGGTATGTTTCCACCAAGCTAAGCGACGGATGTTGGTTATAAAACAAGTTAGTGTTAACGTTAGCCCTTGGCAGCGTCACTTAACGTTATTTTGTCAGATGGAAACATGTTGACCTGGCTAATGCTAGTAACAGAGTGCTAACTGTATTTTGCCAGTGGTGATGTCAGCAAGCAGGACATAAAATGACATAACCAGTGTAACTAATGCAAGCCGTACTAGTGTCTTAATGGTGCTGTTGCTCAAAGAAAGCTAGATTTATTAGCCGTTCTCTTCAGATAACCTATGCTAATGGTACCGAGCATTCTTGACTACAAGCAAAGCCGACTAACGTTATTCAGGATGTTTATATTTCTAAAAAAACAAATGTACCCATATTATATTGAGACATCCGGGTTTGTAACATTAGCAGGCTTTGTGTTTCCTTTTAAAATGTGTATTTATTGAATGTAGCATCGTCTGGTTGCACTGTCATGTCAGTGGCCTCCTATATTCTGGCACTTTGACATAGGGCATATGACACAAAATATATCCTAACTCGACATTAGCTGTGTCTCTTTGTCCTTTATTTTGTGTCCTATGTAAGCTTTAAGCAATATGGTTAATGTTTATAGAATAATGAGCTATAGATTGTGTTTTTTATGGTGCTGTATCAAAAACAATCCCAATTGATGTATTTCTCATATTTTCGGTAATTGTCATTGTTTATGATATCACTATTCTGGGTTTCCAAAAAATCCATGTTAATCGTAGATTATTTTGGTTAGGTGATTATTATAAAACAATGCCTAAGTAACTTAACTCTTCTATTTCATGTCATTTTTGTAGGTGTTTTTTTGAAGGTCCCTCTTCATCTTGTACAGTGATACTGTATAACTACTGGCAGTCTGGTGACCCAAGAAAATAATGTGCTGCAGCTGAAGATGGGGGGTAGCGGCTCCAAATCCAAAGGATTTTGGCCTTTTTCAGGCTCGGTTGGTGCAGACGATCCAATCCAAGATGGAAACGAGCAGTCAATGGCAAGAGCTCGGAGTTTCACAGGCGCAACACCTTTTGTGTTAACTAGACGAAGGTACATTCACCTCAGCATCTTATAGCCTTCATCCTACCTGTTTTAACCTCACTTGAAGCCAGTGTTGTTTACACTTGGTATTATGGACCCACAAATTCCTGCTTTTGCACAAAAATTCCGACACATCTTCTGGTGCAATACACCATTAAAAAGGGCTTGTCAGATCAGGCGATATATATTCCACTAATGAATTTTAGTTTTAATGTGTCGACTCAATCTTCCCTCTGGAACTCACTCCCACAAAACATGTGAGACTTCACTGACCTCCCCACTTTCAAAACACACCTCTTCAGACTGGCTTTTAATCTGGTGTTGTTGTTTTAATATTCTATTTCAACTATTTATATTTTATTTTATTTCCTACCACTGTAAAGTGTCTTTGAGCACCTGAAAAATACACTCAGAAATTAAATGTATTATTATTATTATTATGATTTCTTCTCCTTTTTTCTGGAGGAGTGGACACATAAATAGTTTTTAGCTGATGATGAATGAATGGTCTTAGCTACCCTCTTAAATATTGTAATGTTAAACATTTTAAGGAGGTTTAATGTCGGAGCAAAGCATTAGAAAACGACATGTTATGTATAGATGTGTACATGTATATCATTAATTTTGTCTCTCTGCTGCAGCTCTCTGTACTTGGATGAAGATGGCGACATGGCCCATGAGTTCTATGAAGAGACAATTGTGACAAAAAATGGACGTAAAAAAGCCAAGCTGAAAAGGATTCACAAAAACCTAACATCTCAGGTGAGTACATTACAATGCCTAAAGTAAAGCTTTTCACAACGAGGGTAGCTCTCTGTATTATCATGCTTTAATTGTAATCTCTTTTGTGTTTTCTAGGGAATTATAAAGCTGGAGATCCCTTGCATCCATGTGGATTTCCCAGTTGTCCTCTGTGAAGCCTGATGATGTCTGAAGGGTGTCTCAGACTAGCCACTGTCAACTCCGTCCTGTGGTTTCCCCTACAGCTCAAAGCCTGAACCACCTTTTAATATAATATGATCTCCTGATATATTTGATTCCCTTGTGTGGACAGGCTGATGCAATGTGAGTGAGCCCCACATGTGATCTGTTTTGGCTTGTGTAAAGTTAGACAGAATAGATCACCAATGGAGATCTAGAAGGATACCAAGTTGGCAGAACCTACTCAGTTTACAGAACATGGTTTGTCTGCATGTAAGTGTGAATGTGTGTGCAGACATGGGATGACATGGGAAAGAGTCATGAATTTATTGCTGCAGATTGTTTTCTGGTATGATTCAACAAACTCTAGGATTTTGAGCAGAAGGCAACCAGTTCTTCCCTGCGTCACGGTCATAGCTGGAGCGGGAAAGCTCAAGTGCACACTTTGTTTTTTGACCATGACTTGCTTTATTATGCATGGAACAGGATCTGCTTGGCAATAGCCTAGGGAGTTGACAATCAGTGGCCCACAAAATCTCAAGTGGATTTATGTCATTATAACGCTGGATGGACTGGCTTCAATGACCTCAGAGCCACACATGTACACAGCAGCAGTGAGTCTAGTAAGAAATCCTGTTGGTTTGTTTGCTGCTTTGGCATAATATGTTTCACTTTTAATTTATTATAACTGTTTTTTAATTACAATATCAAATGCTCAACTGTGTCATTGTCCTTTTTAATATTTATACATTATAAGACTATAAGGTAATTTACTTTCTCCCAAACTGTCAAGATAAGAGGAAACAACATCCATAGAAACAGTTAATAGTCATTGCGTTTCAAAACTATTGGAGGGCATTAAGTTCTACAACTGAAAATCTGCTCTGTGTTTAATTGGATGATTTTAATTTAATAAAAGAATAAAACTGAGGCTCCCATACCATAAGACAGCCTGTAATGACTTGACCTGAAAACAATACTGAGGTCTGGTAAGTTAGACCTGTGTGTTTGGAAATGTAATAATAATACAGAGTCTAAATTAGTTTAAAGGGACTTAAATCCTGAGAGACCAAATCCTTCTGAGTGAAACTAAAATGTTGAGAAAATAAAGAAAGTTACAGGAGGATATCTACTTTAATGAGCATCATATGAGGCTTTACATTATATATTGCTTTATAAACATTATTTGGCAAGCTTGTAAGGATCATGTGACAAATAATCAACAGATGGAGAATTCAGCTTTTTCGCAACATGTTGAAATACTAAATAAGTTAACTGATCAGACCTTTCCAACAATGTGGTGGAAATAAAGCTCCTGACCTCCACCCGTGATACAATTAGCCACCTGCATAGGAAATTGCAACGGCAAACCAATGTTGGGAGTGTGTGTATGCATGTGTGCCAGGGCTGGACGTAAGAGAGAAGTGTTCATGAGAAAGGATTTTCTACAAAGCTGTCTGATATTGTTCTTCTCAAAGGATAAAGATGGCTATGCCAAAATCCACTACACTTTATTGCTTCCATGAAATGATTACTCCACACAAATCTTTGTGCTTTTTTACCTCAGGGCAAATGTATTTTTCAGCTGAGTCTTGGGGAGACATGGCAGTACAATAACATTGTGTTGTTTACTCTCACAAAGCTGCAATAACATGCAAGGCTATGTGGTGAATAGCATAGAGTTTGAAAGAAAAATATTTGACTCAGCAAACCACCCATCCTCTGGCTTCGCTGCCAAAAAGTCTTAGCACATGTTAATACATAAAATACAAAAAGTACGCCATTATTCACATAATCTATTACCTTTAACATATATTTGTCATTGAGACATAATGTGTTCATTATTCAACCTCCTTATACAAAGCTATATGTTTCAGTCATGCCATGTCTAAATATGTTTTGGATAAACATCAGAGAAATCAATATTAACTTTGCTAATTTGGCTTTGTACTCTGTAGGAACTGTTTATCAGTACTGAAATGTGTGTTTTAAGAAGGTCATAATAGGACAATGAGGTATTCTGTGTCAAAATGAGCACCTTGTTTTCTTTGCCACAGGTGCAAACAGAGATCTTACAATATATAGTTAATATAGTCATTCATTAACCCTCAGAGGTGCAATGATGTAATTTGGTTCAACAAAAGGTTGATATGGTATTTTTTATGATGAACGCGTCGTATTATGAAGTCACGTTTTTGTTGCTGACCTTTGCGCCTGACTGCATGACTGGTAAAAACTTTAAGACAGAATTAGATGAGTTATTTAAGATAGTACTTCATAGCTATATGACAGACAAAGTAATGTTTCAAAACAACTCAACATACCCTCTGATTTATGTTTATTTTAAACTGATTCAAAATCATTCTGTTTACACAAAAACATTTGCCTGGTTTCTCTCATGTATATTTTTTTAAAGAAAAAAAAGTACTAAGCAAAATAAAACATAGAAAACACAAGGAACAAAACAAATGTTTGCTATAATAAGTATTAGGTTAACAGTAGCTAGCCCTAAATATATGACATTTTGAACATGAATGGGTAAACGTTGCTTACAGCATGTCCATAAATAAATCTAAATATGTACATATAAACAGTCAAGATTGAAATGTACATATATGCATGTATTCATGAGGTTACATGTGCCAGAGTCCAAAGTCAGTTCATAGAGTGCAGGTCATAAAGCTATTACATTTTTTTAAATTCTGGGCCAATCCTTGCTTGTGTCATTCATAATGTGATTCCAAAGCGTTTATAGCACACCGTAAACATCAGTACAACTTCTGAGGATCAAGTGTGAGCCATAATGGTAGAACTGTTTATGTGGCAAAGTTTAAATGCACAGTTGAGTCCTACAAATCGATTAACTTTGCTGTCTACTACTTCAAAGGCGTAATATGAAATGACTACAGGTATAAAACATTCAACATACAGTACAAGCACTGTACTGTACACATTTTAATCTGCCTCAATGGATGATGTCAGAAAAAGCAGGTAAGTCATAGCCTCACGTCCAACATCAGAGGTGGAGTCTGCTGGATATTTAAACAACACTCAGTGGTGGATTTCGACACAAGTTGAAGAACTGCGTTTGTCTGCTCTGTAAAGGGGAAATGACCTGGATAAGTTTTGAGCAGAAAGCAAACTGATCCAAACAACTTGCTTGATTGAACTACTTTCATCTGGATCCAAGAGAGGACAAACGTTATTGGTAAGAGACATTATTTGGACACTAAAATGTATGTGATTAATGCAGGTTATGCTTTATCCCAACTGAGATGCAAGGTCAAATGTAGGAATATAATGTAAAACAATGATTTTTTTTAGAAATATGCTTTTGCTGAGTAACATTTATAAAACATAGCTCTGATCTTTTACTTAAGTAAAAGTAGAAGTAGTAAACAACCAAAATGCTCCGTTATAAGTAAAAGCACTGCATTCAAAAATAATATTTAGGTTAAAGTAATAGCATCAAAATAGACCAAATATAAAAGTACTCATTATTCAGAATTGTCCATGGCAAGAATAATGTTTGTTGTATTATTGGGTTATAAAACATATCTTTAATTATGCATTTATCACTAATGTTGTTGCTATTACAGGTCAATTCAGAGTCAATTGACTTTAAATGTTGCCAGGTTGCTTAATTTCTAATAATGCATCATATGTTATGACTTTATTGTTTTTGATTATAAGTTATATGTGGTATTCAGCTGAATCTGAAGAGAAAGTTACCAGTAACTCAACTTTCACATTAATGTCGCGCAGTAGGATTTGGCCTAACTTTTGATTTCCCTCTACATAGCATAAAATGAAGAACAGACTATTAATTTAATGGGGGTGAGCGGCAGTGGAATGTAGTTTTACTGTCCATTTTATGACAGACAGGGTTACAATCATTCTTCACTTTTGAGTAATAGTGTTTTAAAATTTAAACCTCATGCTCTATGAACAAAAACGGCAAATTACGACTTTCTTTTCTCTTTAATACATTTTGACACCCCCCTAGTCAGGAACTCAATGCTCTGGACTATTGCTCAACATTACCCGTCACTATCCCTCCCGTTGTATCTATTAGCCTTAGCTTTGTAAATAATCAACATGGGATTAAACGGACTCTAATTTATATCTTCCACATGGCAGGGCTGTGGAAGAACAATTCATCTGAAGGTTACATGAGTGGAATAAGCCCCCGTGCTTGGCTTCATCAGAACAGGTCAGACTAAATAGTCAGAAAAACAACATGTTAGCTTACTTATTAGCACGTTTGTCAGTTTCAATGAAACTTTGTCAAACTTTGTTTATCTGTGCCCGTGTAGGGAAGAATTCAAAGTATTCAGAGAAAACTTAAATGTGCATTTAAATGTCAATAGTGAAGGCTTTAAATCTCGCTCTTACCAACATTTAACTTTTTGCCACAACTGTTCCGAATACAAATGATTCATGTTAAGTCATCAAACAGCAGAGTGAACTGCGACCAATCACTTGGTAATATCAGTAATAAGATGTTACCTATAGGCTATAATTCATCTTCATCATAAATGTAGTGTATTTGTTGTAACTTTATTCTAACATTATGTATTAACCTATCAAATAATATTGCTTTTGCTTTTCATTCTTCTTCTGAAACTCTTATAAATATAACTTAAAAATCACTCTGAACATTTCCTATTTTCATTTATAAGTTATCATTATAAAAGTGTTCAATCCCCTTAACCACAGTATTATATATTTTGAATTGTTGGATTTAATTGTTCTCTGAATTTAACAAAACTGCTTTATTTGTATTCTCAAGAGAAAGAGGACAGAAGACGGGCAGTGACCATGGAGGCTGTATCTCCCCCTCTCTTCACCACAGCTGGCCAGATGCCTTGGTTTGTTCTGACTTTGTTAACATCCTGGATAGTCTTGTGTTCAGCAGAATTAAAGCAGACAAGGTGGCCATTATATTCCCAGACGCCAGTTCTTCTAGCTTGGAATGCCCCAACACAGGAGTGTGGCCCGTGGCATGGTGTAACTTTATCTCTGGACCAGTTTGACATTGTGGCATCCCCCAATGAGGGCTTTGTCCGACAGAACCTCACAATTTTCTATAAGGAACGCCTTGGGTTGTATCCCTATTATGAGCGTAGTGGCACTGCACTGAATGGAGGCCTTCCACAGCTTGCCAGCCTCACTCAACACTTTGAAAAAATGCCTGAAGGTTTGCAGAAATATATACGTGACCCAGTAGCGAAAGGTTTAGCTGTGATTGACTGGGAGGAGTGGCGCCCATTGTGGATTAGAAATTGGGATATTAAAGATATCTATCGGAGTAAATCTCGTGAAATGGTGGCCCAAAAGAACCCAAAGTGGACTCCAGAACAAGTGGGAAAAGTTGCACAGCAGGAATTTGAGCTGTCAGCTCGCAAATTTATGCTTGAGACTCTGAAACTTGCCAAGAGTTTGAGGCCAAATCAGCTGTGGGGCTTCTACCTGTTTCCAGATTGCTATAACCATGACTACAGGAATGGCCTGAATAACTACACAGGACGCTGTCCAGTTGTGGAAATGGGCCGCAATGATCAACTTAACTGGTTGTGGATGGACTGTACAGCATTCTTCCCGTCTATATACATGGGCTCCGTTCTTGCCTCTACAAATTATGGGCGCCTCTTTGTCCGGAACAGGGTGAAGGAGGCCATGCGACTAGCATCGGTTGGGGATGGATTAGCACGGCCAGTTTTCGTTTATACCCGCCCTTCTTACATGAATCAGATGACCCTTCTATCTCAAGTAAGTTGGCTGGAGCAAAAGTTAATCAAGTACAGGAGGCTTATACATTTATTATGTTATCTAGAAGTTCAGTTATTATATGTAACCTTACATCGGAGGATGCAGTTGCCACACATTGCTGGGGATACACAAGATAACAACATTAGGTATTGTTTTAGTTTTGGGGCTCCGCTAACACCATAGGAATGTATGATGGTTAGATAAAATACCGATAACACTTTGTTAAAAGTGTATTAGCTAAGCGACCATTTAAATTATTTAATTGACTCAAATGTACCTGTGTGATAATATCAACATCATTGTAATGTACACCACTGAACTGTTTATGTAAATGTTGTGTAGACAGATTTGGTCTCCACCATTGGAGAGAGTATTGCTCTCGGGGCTGCAGGTCTGATCTTCTGGGGGGACACCTCCTATGCAAGCAGCAGCGTAAGTGTCACTCCCTCTTTGCTTATGTGCTGAATAGTTTAGGTTTGGCGTTAACATAATGTTTGTTTTTTCTGCCTGCAGGCCAGCTGCACCATCCTAAATGATTATCTCCAGGGACAGCTGGGCCGGTACCTCCTCAACGTGACTACAGCTGCTGAACAGTGCAGTCAGGTGCTCTGTAAGTCCCATGGACGCTGTCTGCGCAAAATATCAGACAATGACGTGTACCTGCATCTCAGCCCCTTAACTCACAGCATCACAAGTCAGGGTGGCCAGCTGAAGGTTACAGGCGTGCCTGGCCTAGCTGAGCTGGACTTTCTCCGCACACACTTCCAGTGCCAATGCTACGGTGGGTACAGGGGTGAGGCCTGTGCTGAGAAAGAGGGGCAGAATAGAGCTTCCTCTGTCTTAGGGACCTGGCCTCTTTGCCTTTTACTCCCACTAGGACTCCTCACTTTACTACACTGAGGAAGCTGAGAAATGCAAACTATTCACTGCTTCTGCCAGCTCTGAAGATCACAGGTCAGACCTTCAACATGAAGTTGCTAAGTTATAGATATGCACTATAGAAACTGATACATTTACAACAGCCGACACTCCCTCCTGTCATCAGAGGTGATCCCAGTATGACAGGAGACTTTTTATCCCAGCACACAGACCCATCAAACTGGAACATTTGTGTTTGACAAGCTGCACTGGCAGAGCTCCGACTTTAGGACCTCCTCCTGAAACGTATTTTCATTCATACATTTTAAAACTGTTCAACTCTTAAACTTATATCCAATTATGTCAAAAAATCTGGCATATCTCTTAAAGGCCTCTTTCATGCTTCAGATTAGAAGATACTCTATACCATTGCTGCACACATGGATTTGTGGAAGTCTTACCACAGAGGGCAAAATGCCTTCCTAATTAATTTTTACAGTTTTTGAGTTTTGTTTTATGATCGACACAACAATAGAACAACATGAAGTATTAACAAAAATCTTGATTTACACCTTAAACATTGTTTCTTTCTGTTGTGGAAGCCTTATGAATGAAATGTAAACAGTTTAAATCCGTGCCTTTACCATGCTATGAAGTGCTCTTTTTAATGGTCGCCTTTGTTTAGAAGTTTTGACTTTTAACAACAGTGTTTATCTCAGCCCTTTGCTGAGCCCTGTGCTTTATAATGATATGATTTCCATATTCCCATTAGTTTTCATTTTAATATACAAGAGGAAAGTTTGGACAGATCTGTACTAGTGAGATAAGAAAAGCTACATTTTATTTGATTGCCAAAGGTGTCTTGTAATTGACATGGAAATCAATGTGAAAACAACTTATGGATTTACATGTTAAGAAAAACATTTCAGCATTTATTCATGCAGTATGTAATGATGTAATGAAAAATTATTGATACAAATCTAACCTGGTTAGTCAAGTTTGGCCAGAATTCTTTAATATGTAAGGGAACCTTAATGTTTATGTGAACAAATAATTATAAATGTTGCTCTCAAATATCAAAATAACCCTTGGAAATCCAGTATTGTTCTGGCTCTAAACACAATTAACAGTTTTGATTTAGGGTGTAGTTTGAGTTGCACAGCAGCTTGTGAATGGGAGATAGCAACCATGTAGGTAAATCATCATATTAGTTTATTGCCATCTACATATCTTTTCTAGACTATAGCTGGCTGAACAGTTTCATATTTATACAGTCGGCTCTGTATTTATTCTCTCTGATAACGTTCAAAAAGTAGTTTAGCTACCTAACATTTGTTAGAATACAAGGTATGTTGTACTGTTTTTCATATACCAAATACTATTGAAGTAAAATGTTTCAAGTATGCTGAAAGAATTGTAATACTGCACTTTAACTTATTTTTGTTGCAATTTATTATCTAACTCAAGTAAGTTTCCTGTCTCAGTGAAAATCAGTGGTTGTCTGAAGCATAAAACTATCAAAAGTCTAAAACAATGAATCTGTAATATATAATTCATTGAATTGTAAACCTTTACTTTTGTACTACCCAACATCGCTGTTTTGGAAGCAGCTTCAGTGTTAATTTACAAGCCTTATTTTGCCAAAAATGTATTGATGTTGTTTTTTAAAACCAAATCTGAAAGTAAACTGTTTTTTTGTTGATAACACTTCATATTCAGTTTTTATACAAGATAATTTAATTATTTAAACAGTCATCTGAATGTATTGTTATGTATTTCTTTTTTTATGAAGCCTGTAGTCTACTGGAATTAAACACATTAACAACACATTTTATTACTAGGTGCAAAAAAATATGGAAATAAAGTAATGTACTGTATCTGTGTGTATCTAATGTACATGTTTTTATACTTAAAGCACACAAAGGATATTAATCTAACTTATTTTGATTGAACTGCATACAAAATACTTGTTCACAAACGTACGTAGCTTCAGCAGGAAGTGACACTGGGGTTTAGTGTTGTTGTGTGCAGCTCTTTAAGGTCTCCGACGAGGAACAAACTAATTAAAACGTTTGTGTGTAATCGACATTCATCGACATTGCTATGCATTTCACGACTTTCACGTTTCTATCCAGTTTTTACCTGATGATTGATCGGACATTTTCGTCGAAAGCTCTGGTGGCGTCGTGTCAGTAAGCTCATTTTTTCCTCATACTTTTGAAAGCTAGCTCCAGCCAGCGTCGACCCGAAGCCTCACTGCAACATCCCATCACTTGCAAGCAGCAATGCAGAAGACATGACGATAAAAAAGCAGGCAGACCTGTCTACCTGTCAGTGAAGGTGTCTGAGAATAATCTCCTCTGTGTTGGTATGTTGTCCTCTGGTGCGGCATCCTTAAAGTCTGCTAAACCGACCTACTGTATAGAGGTTGAGCTTGTAGAAGAGCTAATGTTAGCTTATTTGCATATTTTGGCTAATTTTATTATACAGCGAACCTACCTTAGATTTCTCGTTCTTCATCCAGGAGGTTTAACTTTCACTCAATTATTTACATGTATTGGGTTTTTCTCGATTAACTTTGTCAGTGCACAGTCAGCATCTGAGTCCTAACTGTTGAAATATTTACATTATTGACCTAATAATCATTTAACTTGTTAAGTGCACTGTTTCAGACAATGTGAGCTTGGATTTAGCTGTTGTGTGAACATTTGAAGAATTCCCTTTTTAGAACTGCTGAAGTAAAGAAACTAAGGAAACAGGGTATTTTTTTTTGTTGAGATTTTATAGTATATTTATACTTTAAACAAATATATTTAGAATGAACAACAATGGGCCTGATGGAAGTGGGGTGGCAATTTCTATATACATTGTCAGACAATTCAAAATACTGTATGATCAGAATCCACATGACGGGTTCTTACCTTACACAATGCACTATCTACCTATTTTCCTAGATCGTTCAACCTAACAAAATGAATTTCTTGCGTAATCGTCTTGTTATCCTGGGCCTGGTGTTGTTGGCCACGTTACTGCTGTACCTGCTGCTGCCATCCATCCGACAGGGCAGCATGGAGCCGTCCCTAGACGCTCAAAGAATGGGGCTAATGGCCACCCCTCCTCAAATTCCAACCATCAATGTGACTATTCGCACTGGACAGCTACCTGGGGACCCTCCACTGTTCTTCAGAGAAGCTTTACCTGTTGATGGAGCTGGACGACAGATATTGCCAAAGTAAGTCGACAAGTGGAGAGAATATTTAGAACATCTAAGCCAATAACCTGCCTTGTAATCATAACCTGAGGTGAAAAAAAGACAGCCCGTGAGGATGATATTAAAGATAGATTAAACACAGAAAGTTTTTGGTGATCGTCTTTGATAAAATCCTGATAAACAATTGTATTTCTCTGCAGGCTGCAAGTGGTCCTTCTGCATGGCCAGGCCTTCACATCCAAAACCTGGGAAGACCTTGGTACAATGGCCCTGCTGGCAACTAATGGATATCAAGCCTTAGCAATGGATCTTCCAGGTAGAACTTAAGCCTTGTTGAACATAATCAGCACTTTCTACAAAGTATAGTGATACTTGAAAATGATTAAGTCTAAAAGTGACAGATGAGAAGATTGACACAGTCATTCTGAACACACCAGGTCACTGTTGGTCATTTATATAATATATATATATATTGAATATTTTACATGTTGACCTAGTTTTGGTTTCATTAACTAATATTGTAGACAAAAATCAGAAACAGTTTTTGACTGCCTGATCTGAATGACGTAGTTTTTTATTTGAGTTCTGAGCAGGATAAATGGGATGTTTCCCATCGCTGATAAGAACAGATATTATTAATGATATATTCTTAGATCTGGCAATATATTTAAATGTGTATTGTTAAGCTTATGCTGGTTTGCATTTTTCAGACATATTTAATTTAGTTTCTGCGTTTCCTTGTGTGCTATGCTACACGTGGCATTTTCTTTTAGGCTTATATTTTGTTTTGGATAGGCAGCAGAAATCATAGAGTTAGATGTCCTCAAGGAATTCCCAGTGCAGCTCCGAACCACAAATTCTCTGAACAGAGGTCTAATCAAACATAATAACTCAAAACACCTTTTTGTTTGCTGGGTTTTTCATTGAAATTAATAATGTAGAACGACAAATCTAAAGGAAAAATATTGAAACAAAATGAAAAAAGTCAGTGGGTGTTCATACATTGAAATTATGTTCAGATTATGTTTCACAAACTGCTGTTCTTATTGAAGGATATGGAAAATCGCCGGACTCGGAGGGTTTGAAGACTGATCAAAATCGAGTGGACCTACTTTCAAGGTTCATGGAGTCTTTGGGTGTCAGGACAGCAGTGCTCATGAGCCCCTCCATGAGCGGACATTACTCCATCCCCTTCCTCATGAAGAACACCGCTCAGCTGCAAGGCTTTATTCCCATAGCACCAGTCGGTACCCGAAGTTACACTCCACAGCAGTACCAAAATATTCAGGTGAGGGAAGAAGGCATTGTTTGTATAAATATATTCAAAAATAAATATATGTACATTATCAAAAAACAATTTGGCGGACCCATTGATACAACCTATTCACCAGGGGGCCTTCTGTATGTAACCTGTCTCTTCCCCTTTATACAGACTCTATTATGCCTTCTAATACCCAATGTTAATCTGGTTTATATGATTTAGTGACCTCTAGCTGTGATGTTGCAGATTGCAAACAGCTGCTTGAACAGCTTTAATACTAAAATTGGTCATTCCATGTATGTAATGATAGAAATAATGCTCTTTCTATTTCCAAAGGGAAATGTTACTTTGCTTCCCTTTTCCAACTAACAAAGATTTTGAATTACCTATGTAACTTAAGACAAGTAGAAAGCATCACATGTTTATGCAATTGCTATACAATACAACCTGGTACAGGTGATTTACCACCCACAGGTATTTCAGAGGACTTGTGGTGTGCGAATGTGTGAATATATTGTTTACCCTTTATAGCCTTAAAGTTTTCCCACTCCTGTGTTATTTTCTATTTAGATTCCCACTCTAATTGTGTTTGGAGCCCTGGACACAAATCTGGGTGCCCAGTCCCACAAGAACCTCATACAACTTCCACACCACTCCGTGCTGAAGCTAGATGGAGCTCGCCATGCATGCTACATGGACAAAACCAGAGAATTTCACCAAGGGTTGATGGACTTCCTCGGGAAACTAAAGTGAGATTTCTAGGGAGGCAGATGAGTTACAAAGATGGAAGCAAAAAAAAGAAGAGGAAATAGTCATGAACTCTAGATCTACATTATTCTCATATTATCTTCTCCTTAAGCAAAGACCTTAAGGCATGGAAGTTGGTTTGAATACATGTCAAAACAGCATGTAAGACCTCATTTAACATTATAGTATTTCAGATGTTTCCATTATAGAAGTATCTTTTTCAATGTTCCATCTTGTCACCTAAAATACTAGTTCAGCTCAGCTTGTTGTAAAAAAATAGCTTACGTTATGTATTGTGGTGATTTTTGTTTCCTGTCTCTCTTTGCATGTAAAACATGTTATATGTTGGCTTCGCTGTTACCATTTTTGTAGGTGACGTGTAGGTTGCTGTAAATATGCAAATGTTGCAGGTGTCTGTGTTTTAAATAGCTTCTGTTAGCCTCACATTTGAAGGATTTATATATTAAGATCTGGTAACCATTCAAGAAAACATGTTTAGCAAGACAAACAGAGTTGATACACACTGTTATAATTAAAAAGAAGAAACCATATACAATAACATTTATTTATATGATGATGATGATGGTCATATCTAAAATATTTGCAATACGTTGGACAATCATGCAAAAAAAACAACTTAAAATTAGATGTGTGTGACTTTAATAAAACTGAAAATGTGTGTTTTGTATGTTTCAGTTGATAAAATGCCATGATTTGGAAACCTGAGGTAATTTCTGATGGTGTGTCTTCACAAGAAATGTTCTGCCAATATAGCTGTACGTGTGAAGAAAAAACTAAAACTAACAATATTAAAGAAACATTACGATACCAACAGTGGTACAACAGTGGTTGGATAAGATTAATTCCGAATTCCTTTTAGCATTTTTATGGTTTCATTCAGCACTAAAGGTAGATCGCCCTTTTATATGTTCCAGTTGGTCTCCATTGAAACCGTTTGTCCATTATTTAATAACACACACCTGTACACAAATATACTCAAATAAACCAATCAAAAGAACAGTTTTTGTATTGCCATGTTGACATTTTTGTCTAAAGTTTAAGTCTACTCTAATCCTTAACTTAAGTAAAAGTACAAATACTATAGTCTTAAAGTACTCCATTACAAGTTAAGTAAAAGTACAAAAACAAGCAACAAAAACGTGCATCAAAATGTACTTAAAGTTCAAAAAGTAAAAGTACTTATTCTGTACAAAAGTATCATCAATGTTATCTGTGAAAGTACCTTTCACAGTAGGCTATTATATTATCATGTTAATGATATTTTCCTGTTTTAAACACTTCAGTGTTATAGTTGGTCAATGTGGAGCACTTTAGATATGTGAAATACTGTTTATATTAGTAGTACAGTACTGCATTATGCCATATCAGCATATCATGTGTTATATTTACAAAGTTACTAGTAACTGTGGGTGTTAAATACATTTAGTTGGGTAAAAAGGATAACATTTGCCTTTGAAATGTAGAGGACGAATGAGTAGTATTAAATGGAAATACTCAAGTAGGCTACAAATGGGTCAAAATAGTACTTGAGTATAATACTTGAGTAAATGTATACGTGGTCAATTTCCACCACTGTGTAAATTATTCAAGACAAATTGGGCAAATTATTTGAAGGATGTCTTTCCATGATTATTAGCCAATCAGTGCAAGAAGTATTCAGTCCTCAGAAGGGACCTTTTTCCTGCGACAGGACTTTTATTTTGAAAGGCAGGAAGATTACCGGTCATGAGCCTGAAACTGTGAAGCTGCGATTGACCAGCAATTTGACTGCACTGGGTGAGTACTGTGATAACTCTAGCTACAAATAATTAAATAAATCGACTTTGTTTGCAGTCATGTAATCATTGTTACCAGTAACCAGGTAAGGTAATAACATAACGTAAAGGGTAAAGCCCCCGCATGGCTTGTTCTACAGCCAACGGAGTGAATAACAAGCACACTAGCTACAAGGCTAGCTAGCGGCTTTAGCTTACAAAGTGTCATCGTCGCAGCTTAAAATAAGGTAAAGACAGCTTGCGTCAGTGTGTCAGGTTGATGGCCCGCGAGACAGCAGAGATAACTGGGTTTACAACACGAAGAAAGTAATTGTTTTTTTCAGTTCCGTCATTGCTTAATATATTCTATTGTGATGTGGCATTGTGTGTTTGGTTTTCAATGGAATTACACCTGTCTGTCCTCAGAGAATACATCGCACCATGCTGCCTGACAAAGATGGTCCAGGTGTTGGAGGCAGACAGAGCTCTCCTGAGGGAGAGGATCTGTCTGTGAGTCTGTTCAGAGAGTACCTCCGCCTCAAAACTGTCCACCCAGACCCTGACTATGGTGAGATACCTTCATCACAACACACTGATCCAGTCATGTCCTTGGAAATGTCGCAGATTGTCTTGCATTTACTTAGCTTGATGGGGTTTGAGTCCTTTTCCTATTAACACTATCCTTTGTCTTATTTTACTTATGTCATGAGCTTATATTAAGCTTACTAAGCTTTAATATTATCATTCACACTTCATATCCCTTAGAATTGTGTATATATATACATATATATATTTAGTCAAGTACATCTTATAAGTCCAGTGTGAAATATTTTCCTGTATAACTTGTTCGATCTAATGTTCTGTGATTTTATCAAAATCCATTTCTTATCGCCGTCAGTTAGACATTATATGCTTATGCCAGTTATGTATGAACCTAGTATACTGTCTTAAAAGAAAAGAAAGCTGAGCTGATCGCAAGGCTCTCACTCCTGACCAAAAAACTTGCAGTGGCAGCTCAGATTTTACAAAACAAAATGATTGAGACTAACAATAATTAAGCTGTATCCCAAAATACTATTTATTTATATTTATGTTTGTGTTTTGTTTTTATTTCGTTTTTCAGTTTGACTATATTACACGTTCAAGGAAATCCACTGTTAAAAGGAATATAGGAGCTGCTGAAATAATGTCTATCTCATTGTTCGGAGAGGTTTTACACATTTATTTAAACTAATTCTTATTTCTATTGTTTATTCATTTATAGATGCTGCTCTTCGTTTTCTGGACAGAATAGCTGAGGAGCTTGATCTACCCATGAGAAAGATTGAGGTGTGTGTCCATGATAAATAAACGAATGCAGCAGACATTAGTATACATACTTTACAGAAACAAGTAATACTTTCTCTGAAATGAAACGAGGCCTTTTCTGCCGCTCCCTCTCCTGAAGGTCTGTCCAGGCAGAGTAGTGGCGATCATGACTTGGGAAGGGAAGAACCCGACGTTGAAGTCCGTCTTACTGAATTCCCACACTGATGTTGTACCAGTTTACCAGGTATGGCGTCTTTCTAAGTTTATGGCGTTACAATCCTGTTTTTATCGTTAATAGAATAAAATAACAAAAATAGATTTGATATCAATTTCTTCTCCAGGAACATTGGAAATACGATGCTTTCAGTGCTTTCAAAGATGCAGAGGGCAACATTTATGCCCGGGGAACACAGGACATGAAATGTGTAACTATACAGTGGGTATAAAACTGCCTTTTAATAACTTGTTTTATCAAACAGGATTTGTACTCTAGTATTGTTGTGATCTTCACTTTTAATTTTGTTCAATGAGAAATACCCACTCACCCACCCTGCATACTGTAAGTGCAGACTCCATTTCTTATTTCGGTCATAACTCGGCCCTTTTTATTTTTCTTACATCCAGGTACATCCAAGCAGTCAGAAGGCTGAAGGCAGAGGGACGGAAACTGATGCGCACTGTGCACCTGATGTTTGTTCCTGGTAAAATATTTGATTGCTTCCCTACGTTCTAGTATAGTTTGTTGTCTAAGGATCTAAACACCCCGGGCCCACCCACACAGGGGTTCTCTCTAATGTTGCAAGTCTGTGGGTGTTTCATTGAAACGCTTTAGGGACTGTTCCTGTGTGCGTCAGAAATTGACGTGTCTTTTTTACTTAAAATAACAAGGCTATACTGACAATAGTGAATATGTTATACAACTTCAGGGTTTACAAAAATTATATATCATTTATTAACATATAACTATTAACCAAAAGTATTCTATCAGTTATTATAAAACACTTTATTAGAAACAGTTGGAAAAGTACTTCGGAGCTATTGATCCTAAAAATCATCCGTGGAAGGAGCCTTTCTTGACTTTTGAGAAACACCCGACACTTGATTGACACTTTCCTCACTCTCCTGGTAGCTTTTTTCAACCTGTGTAGGGTGGCATATGATTCCGTTCAAACAACTTCTTCATTTCCACTAAGAGTACAGCAATTGTTTCATTGGGTGGCTAAGCACATCCATTCAGTCTGTTGTTTGGGATGGAAGTGATCGTAAATGTGTGTTGGATGGAAATGAAATGTGACTGTACCTCTAGGCTGGGACAAATTGGACCTTTCTGTGCTGTGCTCAATTTGCTGCTGGGATGTGGCCCTTGTTACAGAGTGGCTTAATGAAATATGAATGCCATGTTAAATCTATGTTTCACAGTCTTTATTGCTCATGAGGCTGAACTGGTATGTTATTCATAACATACTAGTTCTTGTTTAGCAGAAATCAAACCACATCCCTTGCCAAGAATGAGCATTTACGCAAACACACATTTGACATTAACAACTAAAAAACATGTTTCTCTTTTCTTAGATGAAGAAGTTGGAGGTCACAAGGGAATGGAATCATTTGTGAAGAATCCGGAGTTCAAAAAATTGAACATCGGCTTTGCCCTAGATGAAGGTAAATAAATAACAGTCTGGTTCTTCTTCTGAAAAGTTAATGAGTGATAATCTAAACACAGAAGGTCTCTCTTTAAGTTAGTCAATAAGTCAAAACCAAGTTCAGTCTGGTTTCTACGTTTGCCCTAGAAGAGAGAATAGCAAAAGAGGTAGAGGGAGACGAAACAAAGGTCCCCAGCTGGATTGAACTACGAACGTTAGAGGCCATGGTCAGCATTGTTTTCTTTATTTTTAGATTGTTCCAACAACAAAACAACATTATCAAGCACTTTTAAGTCTGAAAGGAGTAGGACAAATGGAATGTACTCCAACTCCTGGGTAGACACATAATGTATTTTTTCAAAAAATATATAATAATATGACAATGCCTATACTTCCTTTTGAGAAGTCATTTTGATGTTTGTCCTAATAAATTATAATAAGAACTAATTGCACGGTTAATCACGGCTTTCAGTCAGATGTATTTGACACAATGACTTTTAAGCATATAAGAAATCATTAAACATAGTTGTTTATTTGTATGGCTATTGTTACCTTAGTTAGAAATGATCCTGCCTGCATAGTGGGGTTTGACACAGAGCCAGAGTCTGACAACCAAATATTTAGAATGTTACCAACTGTGCCAAGTGACCCTTATTGATCCTGATGTGCTGTGATCAATCTCTGCAGCCTGTTGAGGTTTATAACCCCTCCTGTGGTGAAAATGACTTCTGTCCTTTTATTGTTATATGAATGCACAAGACTAATGTTATTTTTTTTTTAAAAAGTATTTGTCTGCATGTTTTCTGTAGGTCTTGCGAACCCTGGTGAGGCCTTCACTGTGTTTTACGGAGAGAGGAACCCTTGGTGTGAGTATAAAATACAGTAATAGACTCATCTTATCAGATTTCCAGGGTTTTTGAAGGATGATGAAGCCGATCTTGAACCAAACAGAATGACTTGTTCTTCACAGGGATTACAATCCACTGCCCAGGCAGTCCAGGTCATGGGTCGAGGTTTGTGGAGAACACGGCTGCTGAGAAGCTGGTAACTGTCAAATCCATTAAAACATTTAATAAAACACCTCAAAACCTGTTGTTTACAAAGTTTCATTGACAGAACTTCTTTATCATTCTCAGCGCCATGTCATGAACTCCTTCCTGGACTTCAGAGAGAGGGAGAAACAAAGGTGAGATTGAACTGTTTGCCTCTTGATTTGTTTTGCATGATCTTTAAAGCAATTGTATGAAAGAGGAAATATTAGGTTCATGTACAGGATTGTATTTTGTGCTTCTAATGCAGTGGTTCTCAAACTTCAGGCGTTTGAAGTGCAAGTTACAATGAAGGCTCGATAATCAGCTCACGGCATATACAGTAGGTGTAACGGCCCGTCCACACAGCGGCGTGCGTTGAAGCTTGCCGGCGGGCGTGTCTGAAACTCGAACACCATCCAATCACATGAATGTCCCGCCCCTGACACACAAGCAGCGGTTTGATTGGCTAGAGCTTGTACTGGCATATGTATCGATTGGCTGACACTTCTGCTGAGGCTTCAAAAGTTGAACATTGCTCAACTTTTGCAGCGAACCACGCCAGCAAAGCTCCGCTTCGCTTCCCACAATGCAGTTCGGCGAAAAGTGACGTCACCCCATTCAAAGTGAATGGTGAAGCTTTCAACACACGCCGCTGTGTGGATGGGCCATAAGCAGGGGTAAAGTATATGTCCAAATGTAAAACAAATGCGAGCAAAATATCATCAAAGTATGAAACCCTGCAGGCTTGATGACCCTGCCTGATGATAAAAACGTTGTTTTCTGCTGGAGTAAGACAGAAACTACACCGTTTGTTACCTGCCACAAGGAGGTAGTCGGTGAGAAAAAGTGAGAGAATTGAAAAGCCAGCAGGGGTTACTAAATGACCAATCAAACCTGTCAAAGCTCTGTGGATATTTTTGGTGTCCCTGTTGATCAATGCTATGTGCCTGTCTGTCTATTTCTGTACAACTTTGTCTCAGTTTGTCTCACTCACCTTCTTCTGGAGTATGCAGTGAAAGATGAAGATGAACATGCCCTGCAGAGAGTTGAAGATGGTGAAAAGGTAGGCCATGATGACGGTGCTCTCATTGATGTACATCAGGCCGAAAGCCCAGGTCAGGCCCAGCAGACAAAGCAGGGCGATGGCCCCGATCACCCAAGACCTGGAAGCAAATGGGAGTAATTGAGAGATAGAAATGCTATAAAAGTTAAAATGTCACTTACATTCTTGACATGACCATTTATTCCGTTAAATGTAAAGTATACATTACAGGTTTTATTATAAGAAGGATAACATAATAGGCTTGTCTATTTCCAGGATCAGTAAAAAGCTGTTCAGCCAAGTTTAATACACGTGGGATCATGAGGCAGGAGAAAGGGGTTAGAGAGGGTTCATTCGGCGTCCCAACACTGTTGGAGTGGGATGGAGAAAACAGTTGGAGGTTTTGCCAAAAAAGAATTACACTCTAACGAAAAGGGTGGGAGAATAGAGAGAAAGTGGATTTGCTCATTTCGATAACGTCTCATGAGAGGAAGGGAGATTGTATGCTAGCTGACGTCAGCAACAAATACCGAGAAGGTCAAGCACACAGGACTTTGTCAAAGTTACATCCAAACTCCATCACTTAAAGTGCATGGCAGAGGGTAAAATATGTTTTAAATAGCGGAAGTGGTTACTGAAGTCTTTAAGTCCAATTGTGACTATAAGAATTTAATGGAATTAATTTTATTAAAAGTTTAAGGCTATAAACCTACATTTGATATAAAGGGTAAGCAGAAGTGAGTCATAAGGCCCACATTTCAGAGGAATGCGGTTGTGTTGAAGCTTGTCTATGCACTGTACGTCCTCATCTGAGCGTGCGAGCCTTGTGGGTGGCTCCACTGGGCAGTAAGTAGAGGGACATTACAGCCATTATAAATGACATTTCCCACTAAAGGTCACACTTTCTGGTCTGCCACAGCTGCGATGATGGCTGTTAATCTGATTGGCTGACTGGACAGTGATCACCTCTAATGCGAGGGACGGAGACAAAGAAAGGTAGAACGAGAGAGAGAGAGAAAAGGTTGAGATATTAGAAGAGTTAGCAGGAAGGAAGAGAGAAAGAGGAGGAGAGTAAGTGAGTGAGACTAAGGTGATTGATTCGTTGTTGCCCTCTGTGGCACCATTCAGGCGAGACAGAACCTCCAATAAAGCTCGTCTGACGACCCCCTTCAATAAAGGGTACACTCATCCCTCACTTTTCCATCCCTTCATTCCACCTCTTCCTCCAGGGCTCCCCAGAGTCGTGGTTTCTCTCTCAGCTCTGTTTCCCCTCGTTCACATCTCACCATTATAATATTTCAATAGCACATTAGCACAGGTCTATAGGCCATAGGAGCTCACAAATCACATATCAACATGTAATCCATTTTACAAGGCAGGTTAATGGTTAATTTAGGGATATGGATAGACAAGGCAGGTTCTACAGACAAATAATAAACGACAAGCAAACCAATCAAAATGTCTCTCGGAAGACGAGAGGCATCCTGATTGGAGAGTGGCCTTACCAGAGCCAATCCAAAACAAAGACAACTCATGACGGCTTGGAGTTAGAGACAAAGAAAACAAAAGAAAGAAAAACAATAAGACAAAAGGGCATGATGATGATGATGATGATTAACAAGTAAATGAACCACAAAAAGACATGACCAATGAAGTGAAATATATTAAAATCCATTCAGCTTTTAGTGTGCTCTAAAAGGCGGTGGAAAGTTATTAAAAAGGGAAACAAGATCCAAAAGCATCATATTCTAAATCGTTCTTTGATTTTCATTTTTCATCAGGCTTTTTGATTACGCTCCTCTGAACGGCACAGAAGCAAGTATCAGCTGGTTTCGCTTTATTTCTGAAACGCTTCCCACTTGAAGTCCTACTTAAAACTGCTGCATGAAAGATACATTGACAGCCATATTTAAATGATAAATCAAATGAGTAAGCCATTTTGTGATTCACATTATACATTCTGAGCTGTGCCTCAGTAAGGCATTGAGCTCAGAGCCATGGAACATTGTTTGAATTAGATTGAGGTTTTTGTCTTGAGCTGTACTGGAATGAGGAATAACACAATCCTGATTAGTTTGCTTTGTAGACAGAGCTTCAGTGTGCAGTGGAAATGAAGTCATATTTTAACATCCTCTGAGGGTGAAATGAGTAATGACATGACTGGGAATAATAATATAATCTATTTAATGAGAAGCATCTTAAAACAATGTATGCCAAAAGAGTGCTTCATGTTGCTTTTTATATAAATAAGCCTGCTGAACAGTGGTACACAAGAAATTGGTAGACATTTGGGAAATATACTTAGTGGCTACAATGTGTGTGTTTCATGAGAAGATAGATCAAGTCTCTTAGGTGAATATGAAGTTGTAACAAAATCTAAAGCTTACTATGAAGACATTATATCTTGTTTGTTTGATCCATTGAAATAAAAGGAAGTGTAAAAACAATAATCTGCTTTTTTTACATTAGGTCGAGGGCAAAACAATTTATCTCCCATCTAAGAAATAGTCGGCTCATAATACCCTGTAAATCCTCTGCTTGTTGTTTTTGTTTGGATAAAACAAACAAGATAATATGTGTTCATTAGAGAGCGTAAGAGGTGCTGGGAGGATAATTGTATTATCTTCTGACAGAGTTTGGCTAACTGTTTTCCTCTGTTTCACGCCTTTATGCTAAACTAAGCTAACCAGTTGTTAAGTCCTAGCCATCGTCTGATTAAACTCTGGCAGGGAAATCAAATAACTGGATTTCCCAAAATGTTGAATTATCCCTTTTACTAAATACACACACAAATGCATGTATAATCACATCCACTCATTAAACCCAGGCCTGCTGGTGTGATGGCAGGACTGTATGCATACATGAACTTACTTGATGTTGTCCAGACATCCAGAGTCGGGTTTGAGAATGGCCGTATGATGGAACATCTTGTAAAGAGCGATGCCGAGGAAGATTACATTCAGCTGAAACACACAGACATGCATACAAGTTAATATTCGGCAACAACAGGCCTAATTAAAGACACAATGTCACTGCAACAATTCACTCACACACAGTGTATAATATTTCATTTTTTCTTCCGGCAGTAATTGGCTTGGGGACACAGTATCAGCACATAACCAACAGCTCTTTATGTGCTGAAAACACAGCAGTTTAAGCATCAGGGAATATACAGCCAGTCATTATAACCACCAAGGATCATTGTTACAATAGATATCCAATTATCATAGATGCTATTGGCCTGCTAATGCAGATATAGGCTGGTTGAATAATGACTGTTGCGCCTAGTCTCCAAGGCTTTATATGTTACAATGGGCTAGTCATAACAGAGCAGTCCCACCTGCACAGCTCCCTCTTACAGTTAGTTCAGTGATAGCCTGCCTGACATTTCTTAAATGAGAACAGAGCATCAGTGTACATGCTGACATTCACCTAATTGGGAACATGTCCCATTGCTTTCATTCTCTCTTTCCATAACACTGATATTTTTATTTCTTTTTCTGTCTTTGTGTCTGGCCAGTTCTGTCTCTGTTTACTCATTCAAGGTTCAAGGACTGTTCCCTCTCCCCAGGAGTAACTGACCGATAAAGCATAATTCATTGACATTTCTCCGTGAAAGGACTAGGGAAGTAGTCCAACTGAGTTCCCCTTTTTGCTGTGTAATGAGCTGTATTGTAATAAAGTAGCTAGGCCAGGAGAAAGTACAGGGCTTGGATCATTAAATAAATGCTTAAGAGCAACATAACTTTGTTGAGTCCTTATCGTAATCTGCAGTTCGTTCTCTATGTCCTTCTGAAGATTTCCAGCTTGTTGGAATGTGTGCCCACTTGAGAGTTAATCCATGAGTGGGAAATTATTAAATTGACATAAAGTTTCTTACGCTTTTACTTCCACCGCAGAGGAGCTCTGGCAAACCTTGTAAGTGTAAGGAAGATTAACGTAAACCTTAATTGAACCCGTCGTTTCTGCACTAACATTTGGCACGCATGTACATGTAGTGCCATGACAAGTGTGTTTAAGCATGCATGTATGTGCATCTCACCATAATGATGAGCGTAGCAGGGCCTATAAAGCTCCAGATAAAGTATGTGTCCAATCGCAGCCAGCACCTAAAGAGACGGAGATAGACAGAGAGTGAGTAAGACGAACAAGGGATAGAAAGAGATAGAGAGATACAAAGAGGGAGACACAGCGAGAGAGAGACATCATGCATGAGAAACAGGGGGAAGAAGAACAGGAGAAGAGAGATGCATTGGGATTAAAAACATGCTCCAGTCCCAAGATGGATGTAGGCTAGCAAGGATTTACCATCAGAGAACAGGACATGCATCATAGTTACACACACACACAACACACACACACACACACACACACACACACACACACACACACACACACACACACACACACACACACACACACACACACACACACACACACACACACACACACACACACACACAAGTAAGACAGACAGACAGACAGACAGACAGACAGACAGACACCTTCTCTGTCCACCCTTTGACCAAATGAGAGTGGCAGAGCTGTNGTAGGCTAGCAAGGATTTACCATCAGAGAACAGGACATGCATCATAGTTACACACACACACAACACACACACACACACACACACACACACACACACACACACACACACACACACACACACACACACACACACACACACACACACACACACACAAAGATGGAAGAAAATAGTAAATTACATGACATACACAGTATATCAAATGCACCATGATGAGAGAAATAAAGGAATTGGGGGGCGATACAAAAGTGAAAAAGATGAAGAAAAGTGAGAAAAGTGTGTCAGGATGAAGGATACACGCTATAAACATACCTCCGACATATACATCACACACAGAGAGGGAGACAGCGAGGTATGAGCACCTGTGATTAATTCACCTTCACTTCCCCCTTAGGGCACAGATATATGACACGGCCACATCCTGTGGTCGCAAAAAATATGACATGACGGTGTTCATTTGAATACTGAGTTATGGATGCAGCCCTCATATCAGGCTATTTATGGGGTGTGGGAATGGCTGCGGTGAAGTTAAAGGAGAGAACACACATACACACAGACACAAGACATGCATGAACACATATACACCCACACACATCAATTGCTGACACCAAGGTTAGCATTGGTAGTAAAATATAGACTGCTATATGCTAAATTATATTATCCCAAACATCTTCACTCGTCAATTGCAGCTAACAGGGGCGGGGGGATATGTCCCAGAGTGCCCTCCACTGAGGTCAGACCCAACGGGTTGCAGAGAACGGTACAGAGAAAAACCGCTGGAGCAAAATGGCCGACTGATTCATGACCAGCTGCTCTTGAATTATTAATCTTTCAATTTCCACCACATTAGAGAGCCCTCCATTATGGGTCCCTGACTGTGTCACTGTATCCTCCATTAGGGCTCCTTTGCTAAGTCATTGCCACCTTCATTATTGGAGGTGAATGAGACTCAGTGCCACTGGCTAATGTGGAGAATAAGCTGTGTTATGTGACAAGGTGACACAGCAGGGATGGCAGATGATATTCCCGGAGGTTTTGTCTCAGAGGGTCGTGTCAAACATGATAAGCAGTGGCCTTTTCAAGGCTGGACTGATGAATGAGTCATACACGTTATTTTATCTGGATTTAATGTTCTTTGTCATTAAAACAACGGTGTCAATTGCCTTTTAAATCTACAAGGCACAAGGCCAACAAAACCAAGAGTGATTGCTCAAGTGAAATTGTCTTTTCAACCACAAGAAAATATTTTCTTGTGACATAAATGGTTTAAACTTTCTCTAACTAAGGAAGATATATCTCACATTTGTATGAAACCTTTGACATTATTCTGTATGTTTTTGTCAAAACATAGCTATCTCCTCAAGGCAAATCTCTTATCTGTTAGCTAATGGCATGAGGCTGATTATTCATTCCGAGCTTGGCATTCAGACTCCCATGTTTTAATGATCACCCCACAATGAAATATTGATTTAAGTGCCATACAGATTGGAGTGGCTTGACGGTTAAACAACGTTAACTTCAACTCTTTTCCCGGTCCTCTAACCTCCTCGATTTGGTGTGAAGACAGGGGTAACTGTGCAACCCAGTCTCATGGCATTTCGTGTTCACCAACACGATTTTTAATCTATTGATTCGTGTTCACCAACACGATTTTCCCCTTTTTTTCGTGTTGCACAGCACGATTTTAGAAGCAATGTATTTCTACTGGTAATGTGTTTCGTGCCTGCAGCACGTCTTTTTCTCCGGTCGGGTCGTGGAAGACCGGAAGCTGTGTGGTTCATAAAAACATGTTCTTACCCAATATCAAGCCACAATTATTGCTTTTATTTTAAATCGTATAATTTCTGACTTTTGTTTCCGTCTGTGAGGAAAATAAATGGGGCTCAGAGCCTCAGAACACTGAAATCTGTATTTTTTTAAATCTTTTTTTCTTCTAATTTGTTATTCTTTTCAAAATAACACACTGTTATTTACTCACCAATAACACACAATTATCCTTGCTTTTATTTATTGGTTTAATTCCATAATCTCGGGCTTTTTTGGCGTCCTTCAGGAACTGAATTTCAAAATAAAAATAACCGGAAACAGNGTAACGATAGCCGATCAAACACTCCTGCTACCCCGCTTACAGTTATTGATATAATTATAGTAAATAATATATTATTAACCAATTTATTGAAAACAATTTATTTAAAACAATTCTTGAATTAGGCTATTTAAATATTTGAGTAATCACTGTGTGGGATTAGCGGAACAAATCAAATCAGGCTGTCCATGGTGCTGAAACATTTTGGGTTCAAAATGAAGGTGGATGTTCATGCTGCCATTAAAAGTGCAATTCTTGAAACAGCTCTCCATGAACTCCATGCCAGACCTTTTTGCAGGTGGTGCTGTGGTGTTCACGGGTAGGACTACGTTATAGGAAGAGCTTTCCTCCAGTGGCCGTTTCATGGCGTGTCCCGGACCGGACTCGTCAGTTGAAACAGCCGCAAATCTTTCGTTGGTTTTGTGGTCTGTGTCCATGTCCAAACATTCATCAATACTGAGGCCCCCCAACAAATCAAAATGAACTTTAAAATCTGACATTTTGTAGCTACCGATTTCCAACGAGAGACAATGTATAACAGTGTAACGGCTGTATGTCGCTAAACGTCGCTATGGAAACCACACGATGTAGGCTCATGGAAGTAGTTTCGGTAGGCTAGTGGCGTGTGTAGGCCACTGGATACTTTGTGATTAGGCACGTTCTATTTGATCGTTGTTTGATCGTGGAATCAAACACGCCTATTGACCAATCAGAGAGCTTGCTCAAACCTATGTGTTATAGAATTCTGTGTTACACATGTAGTAATGCAGACTTCTGACTTACAGGTGTTGGTGTAAAATGACCTCCATCTCAATGACTGCTCTGAACTAACATCTGTATTATCATTATCCTACCAGGAGTTTGAGCGACAAATTAAGGAGTGGTGTAAAGAAGCAGGAGAAGACGTCACTTACGAATTTGCTCAGGTCAGTGCCATTAACACTCCGTTATAAAAGTGCTGCTGGTTTATTCCTGTTGTTATCAAGGAGATTAAAGTAGCTGCCATCTATTGCAGAAACACATGAACCAGAACATGACTTCTACAGAGGAGAATGATCCCTGGTGGAGTGCCTTCAGTGCAGCCTGCAAGGCAATGTGAGTACACTGCACACACTTATTCTTATCTTTATGTGGTTTTTACTTTTCCTTTGCACCATCGCAGGTGTTTGATGTTATGTCAAGAACTTACAAACATCATTTTCTACTGTCACTTTCCACTAGTAACAGAAGCTACTATATATTTTCTAAATGTTAACATTGATTGCAAATCCATCTACATTTACCATTGTAATTTTACTACAATTAAGAACTGTAGAATGACATTTTGCAAGCTTCTCTCAATGCAGTTAAACACATACAAAAAGCACTAATAGAAGCAATTGGAAAATACAAAATAGTAGGCGCGAATAAATAAAAAGGTACAAAATGTACAAGTATGCGTGTTATTAAATAGATGTTGAAAAAAGAAAGATAAATCGTTGTTTGAATAGTTTGTGGTTGCAGTCTTTGAGAGGTGGAGGTGTGTGTTTACAGTCTTTTGTGTGAAATTAGTTCAGATTTCCCCAAAATAAGAACCGTCATGTTTTTTGACTCTCATAATATTATTTTTGCACAACACTTAATTTCACACCTTTACTGCACTTTTTCTCACAGCTCCAACAATCCTGCTCAGTTGTTTAGACAGTACTGCATTGCCTGTCTACAGTCGCTTCTCTCTGTGTCTATTTTCTTTGTACTATTCATTCTGCTGGAAATGAATACAATATAGGTTCCTTTGATCATGCCTGTCTTACATAAGCTGTAATATGTTTGGAAATATTTACCCTGATAATTTTAGGACTGTACTGAAGCTGTCCTTGTCTCATGAAAACTGTGTCAATGTCTCCACTGTAGGAACATAACTCTGGAAAAGGAGATATTTCCAGCTGCCACGGATAGCCGTTTCATCCGAGCCGTGAGTATAGAATCTGGATATGATGGGATTAATCATGACATTTGACATTGTTTGCAAAGCTTTTTCACTCCTTCAGTTCTGCGCCATTAATGGGTTTCTTTGTTGAACATAGGTGGGTATCCCTGCTATCGGCTTCTCCCCAATGAACCGGACTCCAATCCTGCTGCACGATCACAACGAGTTTCTGAATGAGAAAGTCTTCCTGAAAGGCATCAGCGTGTTCGAGAGGCTCATCTCCGCTCTTGCCAGTGTTCCTGCCTTCCCTGATGAGGCTTAGACAAGTCTTCATTTTAATCCTGTCTAAAAACGTATTTCACTTAGGGTATTAATATTTAACTTGAAACTTGAACGTTTTTGAAGAGATTGCCAAAGAATAATAACACGTATCATTTAGCCAAACTGAGCACTTAGCCTTTGGTACTTTTATTTTTTTATTTTGTGATTCTCAGGATAAAGGCACGATAAGGTTTGCATTTTACTTTTGACAACTTACTTGCCTGTGTACACAGTCTAAAAGATGTATCACCCATTGTGAAAGCAATGTTCTCATTTACTATGGAAAATGAACTAACTGAAACGTGATGACGACTTTGATTGATTTACACTTTGATCAAATGTCAATTAATTGCCACTTTTCTCATTGAGCCTGATTTTAAAACTATTATTCCACAGATATAACTTTATTTAATAAACTGAAATTGAATAAATATATTTGTTCATTACTCTCATGCTTGTAGTTTCTTGTACAAATATTAGGGATCCTTATCTGATTCCACACTGACATGCACGTTTATAATACCAATAAATAAGTACTGTAAATGCAGGCTTTGTTATAGAGGAAGATTTCTGAGTGCATTTGAAAAAGGCATTTGACCTTCAAACAACCACGTCTGTTTCAAGGACAGACAAAAACATTGACCATTCCTACATCAGAAAACATTTCTGAACATCATATAATGTCCAAAAAGCTGTCATTTAAGCGGCTTCTTGAAGAATGATGGGAATATGTGCATGGCAGAGTGTGTGCATGTAGACGGGCAGGTCGACTAAGTCCGCCCAATCATTTTATTTGAACAAAACAACTTGGTCAACCTATTACAGTCCTTCAACAGCCACAGATACCATTGTTTTTGTTTTGTTTTTTGTCAGTCATGTATTGTTTTCTGTTGGGGTGTTAAGAGTATTTAAAAAAACTATCTAACAATACATTATTCTAAAGTACATTACCCACCTTACCTTTTAATGCAGTCAAATATCTAACATAAGGTAGAATGATATGTTTCACGTTGCTCTGACAGAGTAACCCAAATTAATCTATTTTAAAAGCTGAGAACCAAACAGATTAGCGTTGCCTTACTATCACTGCATAGCCAGCCAAGCTAAACCAATTTATATGGAAAATACCCTTAACAAGAAAAGTGATTTACATTTATTTAATAGAACTTGCTTTCAACTATGTACATCAAATTGAGAGTTTAATAACGATGTTATTTTATGAAGGTACAATAGGGGAAATTAAAAATGTGTTTTCATGTGTAATGCTGTTTACATGAGGCAAAGGTCGGTCTCATCTACAGTTCAGCTCCCGTTGGAGTTGTCTTCCAATTAGCAGTGTATGGCTCACCAAGGGGGACTGGCAGGAAGACTGTGCAGTCAGTAATTAGTCTTCCCTCTCCCCAGGACATGACAGCAGTATTAGCACATGGGCCCATCAGGGAGACGACTAAAAGCTGAACTCACATCCTTCCTCCCAGAGGGGGCAGGAATAGGTGCACTCATCCTGTCCATCTCAATGCCTTGCTGCGGAAAAACAAAGGGGCTGTTTTACAGTTCCACATCTCACTGTTTTAAAGGGATTTTCGAGGATTTGGTACAGCAGAGGCATATTGAATGTAAATCTCTGAAAGTTATTTGTGGTTTAAGGCCAAAGTAATGCGTATGTATTTCTCATGATATAACAAATACTTGACAGTTGCTTCCTCTTCCTCTCGTTCCCGCGTTCAGGCGTCAGGATCAGACTCAATAACAGAGACTCTGAGGCGAGATGGCTGAGGATCAGGTCCTGGTCAAGGGGCAGGGAGCTTAAATATATGGAGAGATTTAGCAGACTCCTGCTTTCTCTCTCATACAGCCTCCTGTGCTCTTATCAGCATCAATATTGTATGGCTCCAACCTCTGCTATATGGAAATGAGAAGGGAGGAAACCATTCCGGGGGGAGATGAATTACATTTTCTTTACACTACTGTTAAAGGAAACACGTCACCATATTTAAATTCATGAAAATGTGTGAATCCACAAAATCAATCTCCATCTTGCTGTCCTTACAGCAGCTTTATTTTGCATTCAACATCACAGTGTGGAGTCTCAGCTCTCTGGTTTTCTTGCTCCTGGGCAGAGCTGTTTATATTCACAGATGCTGCAGTGTATGAGGGAACATGCATTCTGTAAATCTTCCAGCTGAATGGCATTTCTCTCTGCTGTGCTCTCCTGCTGCACAGCTGAAATATTCTCCCTTGAGTGGAAATAAATTAATTGCTGTCTGTCAGAGATTGCAGTTCCAGTACTCTTAATGTGGTTGATGTATTTTGTTGGCATGTTACACTATCATTTTAGTTTGTTTTTAGCACATCATCTGAAAGTCTACTGAAAGAAAATAGAAGGGTTTGTGGATTAGATCTAAATTAAAGAGAGCATTTGGTGAGGGATTCTCATTTACAAGTAAAAACGCTCCTGACCAACATTTGAAGCCCTTGAGGAATCACGTGTGATTAAATGTATACAGTATTCACAATGTTAGATAGGTTGTTACTTGTAAGGCTAAATGATTACATAACTGTACATTGTTGAAAGCTACTTTTGAACAGTGTACACAAGGAGTACTAATAATAGCCTAATGAAATAATAATATAGAACATTAGTTTACTTCAAACTTAAACTGGTTATAAAATAATCAAAACGGAATCATTATTTTATCGCCTCCAAGCCACTAACGAAATTACTTGCATTTTCACATTCACACACATTTTAATATTCAACTGCCCTGTTTACCACATGTTTTATTTGTGTACAATATATCCATATTTCAATCCTCTTTTTTTTCAAAAGAATGCTGTAGGCTCGACAGATCCTTTACAGCCGTTAGGTGAGTTGACCATTAAGAATGAAAATAAAAGTATTCACAATGGGGATTTTCAAAGGGAACGTTAAATGTAAATAAGGTGACAGTGACAGAGTATAAGGATAGCCTCACAATACACTCAGGTTTTTCTTATTTAAAAAACCCCCCAAATGTTAGGTGTTTTTACGCACACCATTGATGGCCTCATGTCAACAAAGCAAGTTGAGGAATCCGGCTGTATTTGTCACATCATATTGAGGTTTTTCATTGACTTATTTCTATGCTCAGTTTGTGCTTTTCCTAGACAGAAATCTCATTTTGTGCAGCTTTCAGAGTCCCTGCATTAATATGCATTAGCCGTAGACTTGAGTGATATTATGATAAATAGGCTATATTCAACTGAATATTGTTGGCCGTTGCAATTGGTTGAATCTGCATTTCTGCACTGACGTTTGATGTAAACAGGATGGACATCAGAGACATACCTAAAAATGTCTTATTAGAATATAAATGATATCAACAGACTTAACTTAACATTAGCAATGCCTTTGTTCCATTTAGTATACAGCCCACCTGTTCAACACCAGTTCAGAGGAACTTTCATCATTAAAGGTAATGCAGGCTGTCTTTTAGCTATAATTTATTTTAAATGACAAAGAGTTAAAGAACAAATATTATTATCATTATTATTATTAATATTCAAATGTATAAATGTCACAATGTTACATTTTTTTATCGTTTTTTTATATAGACCATCTTTTTACGGTTATACGGCACTGGACTTTTCTATGTATTTATCTCCATACATTTTTAACTCTCTTTGAATTATGTAACAGAATATATAATGTATTTATATGTTAAAATGCAAAAAGGTTGTTGTGTGCACATCCCATTCTATATTTAGGCCAGAGGCAAGCTAGCATATTCCTCTGCACACTCCCAGAACCACACAGGGGCGAAAATAAATTCATATTTACTTGTACTTTTTACCTTAAATAGCCACCATTTTTACATCAGGGTCTCTTAGGGGCGCATGGAGGAATAACCTGTAAGGTTATCGAATTTTGTATAAACCTGTTTTCTCCTCTCCCATTTAGAACAATGCAAATAGCAGAATATAGCAGCTTCATAGCAGACGGGTTGACATGTCATTGTAGCAGAAGCTCAAATGTAACATTAACGATGACTGCATTCGGTTGTAGATGTCCCATGGACACGCTGTAATGCATACTGCCTCAATAATGTTACAAGTTATACTTGTGTTTCTCCAGCTATGCCATGTCAAAATCTTTGCTGTGAAAAAAGGCCAATAAGATTCCTCAAATCCATACCTCATACTAATTATATACACGTTTTAAACAAATTGTCCTGTGTTACTGTAATCTTTTCAAATCAGTAACAACCTACAGTATATAAGCCAAATGAAATGGCCAAAACCAGATGACTTGGACTGGACATGTGACATCTGGGGCCCTGCGTGAAGCATTGAATGGGAAAAGCAGTTAAACACTTTCTTCATTATGTTGCATTCAGGGACCTTAAACTGTTGCATCCCACAGGCCAAACCTACTCCTTCAAGTCGGTCAGCCTTATTTTACAATTATTTGGCATCATATCCCCGTTGTATGTATTTTCTTAACCTTCAATGCACAGTAACAGTACCCCAAACTGAAGAGCAGCGTTCAGTATCGAATAAAAACTAAATGTATGCCGACGACAAATCCCACGTGGCCATGCAGAGATAAATAAAACCAGATTCTTCTTCTGCTCCTCTGTTGCCTGGTGAGCGTGAACGCGCATTGACGCGCTGCTGCTGATGAGAGAGAGAGCTGCCGTGCCCGCGCCGGCCTGTGTGTTGGTGTTGGTGGTGGTGTGGGAGCAGTATGAGGTGTGATTTGTGCCAAAGAACGAACTAACTGAGCAGACAATCGTGTCGATCGTCGCCTACCCTGACGTGAACTATGCCGCGAGAGAAGTAACGTGACACTCTCGTCACCACCCCTCTCGTCTGAGAAGCTACGTGACGTCTGCGTCTGAAGTTACTTTATCACAAAATAACCGCCAGAGTGTATATCACCAAGTTCTCATAGTTTTGTGTGTGAAATAGATCGCTGCAGTGAACACTTTATCTATTTGTTCATGGTTTATTTTATATGGAGGGTGAGCAGTATACATAGAAGTTCAGAGAAGAAGCAACCCCTATATTGTTTATTTTATTTCGTTTCATTTTGGCACCATGGCAGAGGCAAATATAGAGTTAATGTGCGGAGATTGTAATGTCCTGTTTACTAAAATATGTATTGTTTTATGTTTAGTTGACAAAATAGTCACTGTGCTACATTTTGCTGCACTCAAGCATACATCTGAAGACAAGAGTTGTGTCCCCCTTTGGCCACAAGGGGGAGTATACCTTTAAGTGAGCTGTCAGGAGGAAACCAAGGTTCGCCAACACATTACTGTACTGCTGAGAAAGGCTGTACTAAGACGTGAAACGATGTGCTGCAATGTCTGTGTATTTTTGAAGAATGCCAAGTAAATTTGGAAGAAAGTAATAACTCGCACTGAGTCTTAATAAATTACTTTATTTCATTATTTTCCCCCTTCATTTGAGAAACACTATCCAATGATTTATTATGTTTGTGTTACACACACACACACACACACACACACACACCATTGCCGTCAGTTTCAGTCGGTCCAGTCCACACTAATGTAAACAGCAGCGCGCTGGTCTCGTGAGAAACGGAGAGTGGAACAACCAATCACATCTTCATTATTCTCCTGAAATTCAAATGTGCCTATTCGCTAGTCTGACAGATGCGTGGTTCTAACTGCGCCCTCAATATATGCTGCATTAATGGATTTGGCCTGCAGTCACTGCATCTGGGCTGAATTAAACACGTATTATTTTAGTCCTGTGTGTTTATTAGAGGCCATGTCAGCAGGCCACATCATATTATGCCAGCGTTGCGTTCACAAGACATACAAGCCACAAACTGGCAATCGAAACATGCCACAACCTGAGGGACATTGAATGAGACAAACCGACACAGACACAGACACACCCACACACACCTTGAGGGAGGGAGGGACAGCTCTGACAGCTGCAGCGATCAGCTGTTCCCGAGAGAGAGAGAGAGAGAGAGAGAGAGAGAGAGAGAGAGAGAAAGAGAGAGAGAGAAAGAAAGAGAGAGAGAGAGAGCGCTGCTAGACACCAGTCTTATATACTATACAATACGAATAACGAGGCGGCTGCGGCAGTTAGCCGCTAACTAGTGTAACATCCGAGCATTAGTAATTATAATAATGTCCACATCAATCGTTATGTACTTTTATATTACGCTGATGTAACAGGATCTAGTGATATCCAAGGAACAGAGCTTAAGATACTCTTGTGGGTTGTACATGAAACCACTTGGTAATATATCAACATATATGTTCCTCCGCTTCGCGTCGGGCCGAACCACGCCCCTCAGCTGTGATATAATGAGCATATACCACGGCCTGTCGTGAGCTATTGCTTAAATATACAAGTATAATTAATACAACTGTTAATTTGATTAGAGCTTTGACACATATATCTTAATTTTTATATGTATAAGTATGACGACTTCCTCGGGCGATATCATATGGTATAGCTAATTAATCTGGGTCAAAACGTGTTGTGCCCACATGCAAAGGTTGTAAACTCTGGCTTATCCCTTCAACTCCTTTAATGGTATATTGCAAGTGCAATAAGAAGCTACAGGAACGTTGATCTACGTCGGTAATATTAACTTTATTTAATACAAGATTTACATCATGCAGCCCATGTAGTATAATATTTTACAAATGAATTACAGCAAACATGTGCAATATATCCATTATTACAGCTCCGTGGGCTGGCAGTAAGGCGACATGGGTCCGTTCTTATTGTGCATCCATGGGTAAAGGTAAAACCATAGTAGTACTGAACACGTCAAATCACATGAACGTGCCGGGCGGCGCGGTCCCGTGGGTTAGATGCGCGTTCATAATGCAGAGGGAAATAACTCTCAGAATAACGTTATTAGCAAATGTTTACAGCTTGAGGAACGAATGTTTTTAATAAGGGCTATACAAGTGTTCATACTGGGTAGTTTATTTAGTTTAAAAAAAATTATCCAACGATTTACAGACCACTATTTCCCCATGTAAGTCAATGGGAAAAAGTGTTTCCGGGCCTGGCAACCAAACGGAAGTGTAGTACTGCCGTTTGGCCACCACGAATATTTTCATCTGAGTCCGGCGCACTTCCTGGGGGCTTCAGGCGTTGGCGCACGTTGAGACGTTAGTTCTCCGCTCAGTCAGTTTAGTTATCTGTTCTTTGGCACAAGTCACACCTCATAGAGCAGGAGAGACTCTGCAGTGTCTTGGCAGCTGCGTGTATCTCCCACCGACCGCGATGCCTCCGCGGCCAATGCCTGCCTCCTCCTCCGCGTCCACTTGACAACACACACCGATATGAAGTGAAGCTGCGCCGGACACACTATCCTGATATCTATATGCCCCGGAGAGCTTCATTCACGCACAGAAACCCCGTGACGAGAATTGTTAATGGAAAATGGCGATAGGCAAAGGGTCTTGCAGCATCGTCTGCTTGGTATCTATCCAGATTATCTTGATTTTCAGCGCGTCGTGGCCTGGAGCAGCGGGTCTCACATTCCCTCAGCAATACACGTAAGTGATGGGCTCTCCCTGATGGAAAAGATACCGGGCTTTCTTGGTGGGGATGGGAGACAACTTTGGGCTTGTCCATTTAGCTGTGGTTTAAGAGATACTTAAGTGATACTGTTTGATTTTCTGCTCTTATATAATGTTACAGTGTTGGCGATCTCATCAATGTAAAACTGGGTTCGGATGCTCAGTTCTGTGGAAGGTGTAGTCCAAAGTGTAACATGGGAATATATGTCTATTCTGATAATTTACATGGCTATATTTATATATGGACAATCACATTTAAGTGTTTCAGTTACACATAAGTCCTCATTAATGTTTTTTTGATAATCAAGTTGGCCTTTATATCAGATAACATTTTGTATTAAAACTATATTTTAGCCTCTCTTTTATGACCTTTAGCCTTACATTTTTATAATGTGAACCATAATAGCTATATATTTTATGGCATATTGCAGAAAATCAGATGATGTTTATTTAATGCAACATTAATCATATACTCATATTTAAGCTGTTATTGAAAGGATGGAGAGAGGTTTTCACTTGTATTTGTACTTCAAAGTAATGTCAGTGAAGTTCTATGTAAGTCAGGTCATGCAGGGGTTTTATTGGTTAAAGCATTCAGAGACTCTTACTCGAAAGGAAACATTAAGTGTGCGCAGTTGTTTTGAAACTACAAATAGCTTTTTTCAGCCTCCCCCCTGCTGCTCTCTGTGTACTAGATTTTTCCATGCAGGTTTTCAAGTTTCTTTATTTTACGAAACACTTGTCTCTTGCTACCCCCTTAGAATAGCAACAGTGTTGTATTATCTCACAGCATGTTCAGTTGTACAGTTGTATGTTGTAAGGAAGAAGAAAGGTGTGGTTTAACGGTAAATTCCTACTAAAGGCGACTCGATTTTAATCAAGCCCAAGCTTAGCTCTTATTTATCAACCTTTAACCCGTTGCTGTTAAGTACAGCTGGCACTAACTTGGGACTACAGTTATCTGGGCCCACCTCCAGGCTCTGCTCTGGAGGGAGGAGAAGGCCAGATGGTCCTCTCATCTTCGGGGCACACAGTGAGGGATTTCTGGCCAATCACAACTGGAGATCTGAGGTGATCCAATTAGGAAAGGGGTCTATAAATCTAGGTGTGTGTGTGTGTTTATGTGAGTGTTTTATGATGAGTTGGGTTATTTCAAGGAGGGTATAGTCGTTGCTTTCTCCACCTCCTTCTCTGTTCTGCTGATTTTTCTGCTGAGTGATATGAAATAGCTACATATCCCTCTGCCCTGGGTCTCTTCATGTAAGCTAAATGAAGCAGAGTTGCTACGCTGAAGAACAGCATCTCTTTCCAATTAAGAATTAATACTGCAGCAGTGAGGATTTATTCCCCTCGCCCTCTCCCCCTTTACTCCCGCCCCTTCTGTCTTGACTCTTCCCTTACATTACTCTCCTTCTCTGCAGATAGATAGATAGATGGATAGATAATCCAACAAGTGTGACATTTTGGAGAAGCATCCTGCTCCCCGCTCTCTGATCACTGTCAGTGTGCGGGACGGCCTTGTTTTTGATATTTGTATTCAATAAATATGAATTATTTTACATTTGCAGCCCAGTTACTCTTGAGCAACACAAATAAAATAAAAAAGCATAGTTTATGTTAAGGTTGAAATTTGTAAAAACTTAGATAATGTTATATCGACAAAATGATCTTGAATGAAATCTGTTGTCAGATCACTTCCAAATCAAGGCATGGATGAATCGTTAGTGAATCCATGATTGTTACACTACTATATATAGATATATAGAGATAGATAGAGAGATATATAGATAGATAGAGAGATATATAGATAGATAGAGATGTATAAATAGATAGATAGAGATGTATATAGATAGATAGATAGAGATAGATAGATAGATAGAGAGATATATAGATAGAGAGAGATATAGATAGATGGATAGATAGAGATATAGATAGAGAGAGAGATGGATAGATAGATAGATATATAGATAGAGATATAGATAGATGGATAGATAGATAGATAGAGAGAGAGATAGATAGATAGATAGAGATATAGATAGAGATATAGATAGATAGATAGATAGAGAGATAGATAGATAGAGAGAGATATAGATAGATGGATAGATAGAGATATAGATAGAGAGAGAGAGATAGATAGATAGATGGATAGATAGATAGATAGATAGATAGAGAGATAGATAGATAGAGAGATGAGAGATAGATAGAGATATAGATAGATAGATAGATGGATAGATAGAGAGAGATAGATAGAGAGAGAGATAGATAGATAGAGATATAGATAGAGATATAGATAGATAGATGGATAGATAGAGAGAGAGAGAGATAGATAGATAGATAGATAGAGAGAGAGATAGATAGATAGA
>NW_011370135.1:29788-32632 GCF_000735185.1 Notothenia coriiceps | reverse complement strand
CCATGTTACATCCATAAAAACATTCCACACACAGGAATTGAGAAACACACCCAAAAACACAATAATAAAACTGGGTCACTCACATCACACAGTGCTTCTCTCTGCCTCATCCCAGGGGTGTGTGAGTATAGCAGGTAACAGAGTAGAGTCGAGGCACAAGCGCGCCGTGCTGTTCAGCCGCTTCATCGCAGCTCTGTGAATGTGATACAGAGTTTTCTGATGTCCCACAGGGCTCCAGAGAGGAAATGGAGCACACAGAAGAAAAAAACTTAGAACTGTGCTTCAGCTGCACTGACTCACACAGTTCAGGCTCTGCAGATCTGCGGGCTACAGTCATGTAACAAACCTGCTTTATTTACACACAATTTAACAACCCTTTGCACGTGCAACATCCATTCATTTGTGCTGCAACTATCTGGTTGAATCTGGTCTTTTAAACATGTTTTGGTAACCTAAAACATCATCTTTTAATTCTTACAATGTCATTAAATTCAAGACCAAGTTCTCACGATGTAACTGATGCTATCCACCACATCTGCAAACCAACATATAATACTCCATACAATGATGGAAAATAGGTTGGCTGATGCAACAAGAAGCACTATTCACTTGACATGCTAAAAAATGGTATCATAGAGTCTGATACACATTGTGATAAATGTTTAATGAGAACAATCTCACACAGTGTGACGTGAACCTACAAGACTGCTGTTGACGCACAGAGTATAGAGACTCTACAGAAGCAAGAGCAGCATACATCTGTTAAGAATCATGAACGTTTCACTTGCATTTTTATATTTTTGGGTTATTCAGGGAGCCTGTGTGCTCGACATTTCTGCTAAAACCCTTTGTTTGTTGGTTTTATTTTTTTAAATCAATAGTAGAATACCCAAACATGATCTGAAAACATGATGGGAATAGAGAGCAACAGAATATATAAGGTCTTGAAAATATATCCTAAGTGGCTTTTGTGTTTGACTGTAAATGGTTTTATACACATTCTGTGAGAAATACCACATGCTGAATTGTTCTGCGTTATGTTTTATTACATTACATGTCATGTGTTAGACGCTTTTATCCAAAGAGACTAACATACATTCTGTACTGTGGGCAATCCCCACAGGAGCAATTTGGGGTGAAGTGTCTTGCCCAGGGACACAACGGCATTCTGACTGCAGTGGGACTCGAACTTGGTACCCCCTGATTCAAAGCACTCTATCCACTGAGCCACAGCCGCCGCCCTTTTATATTTGGAGATATGTCTCTGTAGCGAAAAAGAAACTGCATCGTTTTCATTTTTATTAACATTTTCATTTGATCAGCAGAGGTGGTCTATGCAAGTAATCCCATTTAATAAGTGCCGTGTTATTCGAAGACTCCTTGTCAGACATTCAATCATACAGTATCTTCAGGGGCCCTTTAGAAACTAGTCTTGATTTTGCTGGAATAAAAAACCAAAAAACTTAGGGCTCACCTTTCCACAACACTCCTTTTAACTTGGCACTTTTCTATCAGAAAGTCAAGCATGCAAACCATGGGCTGCCCTTCATTCTCATGTTTAGCTTATTTTCAAATCACAAAGCAGGGAAACATACAATATTGAAATATAGGGTTCTCATTGTGAAGAGTGTCTTTCTGTAGATCTAGACAATTGAGTTGGCATTTGTGGCTCGTCCAACTGTAAAAAACAAGCCCAACAAGACTTTAAGGTGACGTTGCCTCGTAACCAGTGGTGTAGTGGGGATTTTTTTACAGGGGGGACGCTATTTTAATCAGCTCCAAACAATGCCACACAAGTGCGCACGCGCGCAGTGCACTCACAAAACGGGCAGACAGGTCCACAGAAACTACCGGTATGTTTAATCCTACTTTAGTTACTGTACTGCAAAAAGCAGACGGCGCTGCGCTCAACACACACACAGACCCAAAACCATGGACAATTTATAGGCCTAAATTGCATAAGCTACAGTATTGCAACTAAGCAGACTCTCTCTCTCTCTCTCACTCTCTCACTCTCTCTCTTTCACTCTTTCTCTCTTTCTTAACGTTAGTGCTAGCATTATCCACATCTTTAGGCGGCTCTTCTGATGATGTACTAGTAGCAGCTTCACTTGTAGCTTCGGTGCTACTAGCCTCTTTCTTCTTATGAATTATATTCTTTTTAGAAAAAAGTCAAGTAAAAATGGTTTGCCTGCCATTACAGCATAGCATATACAATGAGCACAATAAGTAAATAATGTAATAATAAGAATCAGTCTTTCTAATGTTATATAAAAATAGACTCCACAGCTGCGTGTCTCCGTCAGCAGCAGCTGATCTCTGATCCCTCTCTCCTGTCCAATTAGACTTCACTTACGTTTATGTCCATATCAATCAAATCTAGCTGGAGGCTCCTGCTGGGTGCACTGTCCTGCGAGATACAGAGACCTGTCTCGAAACACTCGGTTGTTGTTGTTGGCGAAACACATCAGCAATGACACGGGGGTGAGCAGGGGAGGTGGGGAGAGGCGGGGCTAGGGCGTAAAGTATGAGGTGTGACTTGTGCCAATTAGGATAACTAAGCTAACTGAGCGGAGCACTGACGTGTCAACGTACGCCAGCGCCTCCATCAATTTTGAATGGGTTGACGAAGAATCATAGACTGTATATAGAGAGCCGCAGTGACGCGTCCTTAAACCCGGAAGTAAACTCCTTCCGGTTCCTTCGTCTAAAACGCAATGCAATTTCTCCATAGGATTTTGGAAAATAGCTCGAAATAAGATCTGTGGTTGACACATATTTAAGAGATGGATCACGTTTTGTTCAGCCGTTGGAAGATTTTCATGGGCGCCAACTGGCACTATG
>NW_011370135.1:28764-29766 GCF_000735185.1 Notothenia coriiceps | reverse complement strand
GCCAAATCCGGCCCGTGACTTCATTTTATGTGGCCCACAAGAGCTTGCAAAGAATATAATATGCTTATTATACGGTTACATGCCGATTTACAGAAGCACGTTGCCCATAAACTACATGTAGCACAATGTCTCAAATTTGACTTTTCTCTCAGAATTTGACTTTTTTTCTTCAAAATATTCCTTTTTCTTAGAATTTGACTTTTTCTCAGAATCTGACTTTTTTTTCAAATGTCCCTTTTTTTTCCAAATTGTATTTCTTTTTTTTTCTTTTGACTTTTTTTTCCAGAATTTGACTTTTCTTTTTAAATCATTTTGTGACATTCTCACTGAAGAGACTTATGAAGTTATTATTAAGTATATTATTACTCTATCCGATAATAATCCAATGCAGACGCAATAATGTAATATAATACATTATTTTATATTAAATATTTATATATGTATTTTTATATAGTCTTTTTATTATTGTTATAGTTTTATTTATAATAAAACTGGCCCTTTGAGTGCAACCATGATGCTAATGTGGCCCGAGATGAAATTGAGTTTGACACCCCTGATTTAGAGGAAAAGTCCCAAGCTCAGGCACTGGTGACTGGCAGTGACACAGTCCACTTCTCTCCCTGCCTGCTGCACCTCAGTTATTGTTCACCCTGACATTAAACATCTATATAATCTGTTTCCAGTGCTCTGAATTTGGGTCCAAAAACATCCCGATACAGGCATTGTCAAGTATATTCGTAAAGCTTGCAACAGTTTTCCAGAGATTAGTCTCTTTTGTGGTATAATAATCTTTGCAGAAATTCCTCTGCTAATATCTGTTTTCCTGACATTAAACAGATGCTTTTAACCCAAAGCTAACCAAAGATGATGCATTTCAACCACCACCAATGGTATGAAATGGTATTCACTTCTTGTCTCGTATATAGGCCCAGTTTAATGTATTTGTGTTTTTTTTTTTGCTAACATTTGATATTTACAAAGCCAACACACACATTAATACTA
>NW_011370135.1:4864-28743 GCF_000735185.1 Notothenia coriiceps | reverse complement strand
AGTAGTGTGTGTGTGTGTGTGTGTGTGTGTGTGTGTGTGTGTGTGTGTGTGTGTGTGTGTGTGTGTGTGTGTGTGTGTGTGTGTGTGTGTGTGTGTGTGTGTACCTTAATGCTTCATATGTCAGCACCTCCTCCACAGGCTGACTCAGGATTGGCTGCAGGGATCTGGATCAATAATTACATTACAATACACACACTTTTATCCAAAGCAACGTACAATAAATGCAACCAACCATGAACACAAACACTCAGTACCTCAAGAATCCCTTTCTAAACTAAATCTGAACCTTTTCTACCTTTGCCTGTACATTTTGTAACTTTGTAAATGTATTTGAACTAGTGCCTTCTATTTGAGTAATCTTCTCTTTGCTGCTTTACTGCTTTGATCACTGCTTTTATTTAAACTGCAGAGAGAGAAGCCTAAAAAACGTTGTTGTACGTGTAATGACAATAAAGATCTTGTGAGTACTCATCTTAATGCAAACAAGTCTCAACATCTTCCTTTCTGAAACTAAAGTTAAGCAACTGTTAAAATTACCTCTAAATCCTAATCTGATCTGAACGGTGTTTTGAACAACCTGTGTGACTGGTTTCAGAGAGAGAGAGAGAGACCCACCTGAACAGGCTCAGGTGAGAGGAGTGGATTCCTCTCACCTCCTCCCTCTGATCCAGAGCTTTTCTCTGCACGCTGGTTGGCAGAACGGCCATGACATCATCGCTGAAGTAGGCGGGACATGTGTAGGTTTTAGGCAGCACGTCGATCTAGGGGAACCAATCAGACGCCTCGCGTCGGTGCCGCTCACACACCAGGAACACACAGGGCGCCAGAAGAGGGGAGATACGAGGCCTCCAGCTGAGGAGAGAAACATAAGGACGGTTTAGGCTAGGCATGTTTTTAAATGTACTCTATGCACCCAACTATGTTGCTTACTAAATATTTCCGACACCTTTTCAAAATAGAAGCTAATTTCAAGCATTTCAGGTGCATTTCCAGGCTCTTCAAGCACCTTATAGCTGGCTTAATAAACATATTTATACAAATTGAAGCATTTTTGTTCCCCTTTATCTCAAATGCAAATTATTCGTATTATTATGATCATATGGGTCAAGTAAGTTAGCTGGGGGATCTCAAAACGTGGGTTGAATTAAATGTCACTTTTTCTGTTTTCTATGTTACTTTAATCTAAAAAAAAGAATATCATTGCGGAAAGGATTGTGTCTTTGAAAGATAGGTCCACACACGTTAAACAAGGCCAGTTTAGTTTCCCAGTTTCTTCCAATGTCTGTATGTAAAGGAAAAATACACATTTCATGAAAATGCTCAGTGAGCTTTTTCCCCCTCTTTTATCATAATAGAAGCACTGCGTTGGTTTGCGTAGGCACATGTGCTTTACAGTGCTCCGGTGGTTCTGCCGTTTCTGGTTTGCAGCGGATGGTGGGTGGGATTTCTGTGTTGGAGTTGACATTTAACAGAGGTATTGGTAGGAGTGCTGAAGCAAGGGTCTAAAACCTTTTATCACCCAGTTGTTCTTTCTCGTTCTCATTTTAGACAAAATCTGGTTCTGGCAGTCGTCCACGCAGTGGTTGTTATCAGCGGTGTTTCTGCTGCTGACTTGATTTATTTCCAACAAAACTGCACGGTGTCTCTCTCTAACAAAAACAGCTCATGTTGTTCTTTTATTTTCAAAAGACTGTAGTATAACATTGTTGAGACATAAAGAAAATCAATAGGATGAAATGTGGGGAAGCATAGGAAAAACTGCGAGACTTCTACAGTAAAGGATTAGTATCAAGTATGCAGTCCACTGTAGCGGAACTTGTTGTTCAAAGGAAATCTACTGCATGATTTTCTAGTACTAATCTAAATATTATGCAAAAATATATTGAACCACAACAAAAAATTACTTGAATTTCCATGTCAACCCAGCAAAAATATGTTAAGCATCTTTAAAATGATATTTTTATGATAACAATTGAACCAAGAAAAGTTACTGGTATTGATAAACCTACAGAAAAGTCTTCTTGCCTTTCTACCATCAACATGAGGTTCACTATAGCCATGTTCAATGTAAATTATATATATTTTCTCGGCCCCTTTTGTGAATCTTATTAAACAAAGGGTGTCGGTGAGTACGTTTATGTTTTTTTTCTTTCTTGTATGTTCAACTTGCTTGATTTCCACTCGTCAAATATCTCTGCTGTGGAGCATTAAACATTATCCTGCAATACCTCCAATTTAAAATGGAGCACTGCTCTCATAGCATTGTTTCTGGACGAACCATGCAGATTTTTCAAAAGAAAAAAGTTTCAAAAATGTACCAAGGAGCAGCATATGACAGACAGGCTCAGTTAGAGACTAGCTGGTGAACACATTGAAGCATTTAGTTGCCAGAGAGCATGATATTTCTGAAGAGCGGAAAGAGAGTTAGTGACATTCGGATGTGGCCAGAGGCAAAACTCCAAATGAATACTAATAATGTTCGGTATCTGCTGGATGTGTAACTGTTTGCTAACACATTAACCATATCAACTTCAGATGTTAAACTATGCCAATATTATGCTCACAACTTACAATTATTACACATTTCAATCTTTAGATTTTTAGATTGTTAGGATTCAAGCAACACTTACTGTTTCAGAAGTGAGAACACAGGGTTGGATACGATGGATACAAGCACTGTGTAGTTCAACCAAAAAGAGAACACAACCAAAATAGTTCTGCAGTTATGTGTTTAAAGAGCATCTTCACAATGCAAAATCCTCATAGCTCAATCAACATCATATTCCTTAGATCCCTGACAATAAGAGACAGTTGCTGCTCGTAATGACTGTCACTGTCTGGATTTTTGTCATTAAATTGCCCCAGTTGTTATACTCATAGATGTTTAGTTTTCTGCCTCATTAGTTGCTCTATTTTGGCGGATTTGCCAGGAAATTCAGCTTACATTGAGTGATGTTGGCTGTCGCAGCAGGTTTTTAAGGCTGTTTACACACTTATATAATTAGGATGTAGCAAATTGTATGTTTCCTAGCTCCACTAATATCCTTTCACAGAATTATGATGATGAGTCAACAAAGCTGATTAGGTAGCAATATTAACATTAACAAGGCTTACTCCCATCAACAGCCAGTTGTCTAATCTTCTTTTCTTTTCCTCTTGTCGTTTAAAGAAGCCCTGAATTGGCGTGATTAGTGTTTTCTTCTCCTAAATAGATATTGTTGATAAGTGCACAAGGTGAGCAGGGTTGTTTTCAAAAGGTGTGGACTTCTCAGACATTACCAGCTTCTTTCTCAGTCAATACAGCACTGAAGTAATGATTGACTCAATTGACTATACTTTACCATTAACACTGTTTACCGTTTCCTCATAAATTGTTTCTAATAAAGCATTTTGTTCCTAATCTGGGTTTTAATAAGCTATTAACAGCTATTTGTTGTATCAATGCTTACTTTTGTGAAAGTCACACACACACACACACTCGTATCTTTGTCATTTGTTTGAGTGGTGTGACAGTCAGCCTGTGATGTTTATCCACAGGATAATGCACTGGGCCAGGCGTATCGAGCAGGAGATTGACAGAGTCTTTCAGCACATCACTGGAGCTCAGCAGTTGAAAGGGGTGAGTGTGTAGCTCTCTTTTTCAGCTTCAGAGCTATAGCTAAAACATTAAACAATTACAGTCTGCCTTTTAGAATTCATTTCTTTTGAATGTGTTAATGATATGCAGATATGTGATCAGCCAGTAACACAATGATTTTCTTTCCAGACATAAAATCCCGTCTTGCTGGCACGTTATCTATTATTTGTAGTCATTATCTTGCACACATGGCTTTATTCCTACAAGAGATGCCTGAATATTCACAGAACCACACACACTGAATAGATGTTGAATATCTAGTATTGTTTATGTGATGTATTTGTTACTAGTGATAACATTCACTTTCATTACTTTGTATTCATGTATCTTTAATGGTTTAACCAGGTAATCTGATTTATGTAAGGAATACAAAATGGTCCATGTCTTATGCAAAAGTAGAAAATGTGGCCAACGAAGTCTGTGGATCATCCAAAGTAACAATTTCTTTGTTTAGAGATGTCTTAGTTACATTTTTAACAGATAAGGTTCAAGTTCAATGCTGAGAGCACTACAAAAAAATGTGTGAGCAAAAAAGAAGCATGGATAAATGTGTGAAAGATATCTCGAAAGCTTGGCACATAAAAAGGAGTCTTCTTTCAAGAACGACAAAGATAGCAATGATAGATAGAAATTAAAATGAAGATACTTATTTGGCTGTATCTTTGCACTCTAAGTGGTTTTGGGGGAAATCATTTAGGGCTGAAACAATCAGATTAGTCATTAGATCAATAGATGAATCTGCAACTATTTTTAGTATCAATCTATTGTTTAAGGATTCTTTCAAAATCAAAACACCAAACAAAATTTCTTGTTTATTGATAACTAAACTGCAGTCCTTTATGGTGTAATCTAAAAAGGACCTTTGTGGAACAATTGACCAAGTTCATGAAGTGTCCTCTGGTATTTCAGACCTGTCAAATGCATGGCAAATACTATTGCTCAAATCTCCACCTGATTTCTCACAGTGATCTGAGTAAGTGAAATTGTCATGATGGGAATACAATACAGCTATTTCACACCATGCTGTAACAGGTTGGCTGGACATAAGGAGTTGTCCCTGAGAGGCTGAAAGCTATAAAACAGGACCAAAGATCATCTGCAGAGAGCCCTGCTCCGAGGAGATGTGTGGAGGCGTTCCCTCAGCAGAGCAGCGGCACGTGTCTCTCTGTTGTGTCACAGCAGAGCAGATGGTCAGCCTGCAGCCTGCAGTAATGCCTCGATGTGAGACACCCTTGTTCAGTCAGTCCTCATTAATCCCCTCATGCTCCTGAAAGGCTCTGGATCTGTTAATGAATTTTTTCGCCTCTGCCCAGAAAAAACTCGATTCAATCTTCTTCGGTCAAGGAAACGCTTATAATTTAAACCAAACGTCGTTTTCAATTCTTCAACCAATATAAAGCCACCATTTTCCTTTGTAGATATTCTTGATGCCATCTGTGATACAGCCCTGCTCTAAATCAGGATTTTATTTTTTCCAGACTGCTTTGTTGCAGGTTGGCAGGACTGCTTTTCTGTGAAATGCAATTAGTTTTGGCCTGTTTTTGATTAAAGAAAGCCTGAAAACATGATTATCTGGAGGACAGGGCCATTCTATTTTTTAAGGTACAATAGTATTCATAATGTTGCTTTGTGGATTGAATTGAAGTGTAATGGGGTTATTGTGATAGTATGGACTCCTTATTTCTGGCTGGTTTGCTAAAGGTTTTATCTGAGTCATCTTCATCAGTATATCTTGATTCTGAATACATTCTTCAGAGGACCTAGTTATTCTAATCAGCAGCCAGTTCACAGATACATGCTGTTCTTTACTGCATGTTCCCATCTGTGCGGTTTGAGCCAATAGAGCAACTGGTCAGTAACAACTTGAGGGATATTTTGAAGTTTATTTGTTAAGGTCGTCTATATGTACAGTAGAGGGCTGTCGTACTCAAGATATGCAGGTTTGCTTTAAATCAATATCACTTTCTGTCTGTTGTCATTTTCTCACAAGGAACTGTGTCTGATGGCCCTAAATCTGCTGGACAGCAAGCTTATAGCAAAGTAGTACTGTTCCCTTTGTTTACCTTCATATCTGAAGGTAATGGACCTTTTTACCTTCCAGTCACAGTGGTGTGTAGTAGTATACAGCTGAAGACACAGTTTTTAGACTATAGAAAAATGTAGGGCTCTGGGCTGACTGTACATGAACTCAATACCTTACACTGTCTGTTTGCTGCTGTAAACAGTGTTTTTGAAGTTAGATATTGCAGGCAAAACCAAGCATATCATAAAATGTGTAATTCTTTTTTGGAGAGGTCTGCATTTTTGCAGTCGCCAGTAAAATCGATGAAAGTTCCTCCCTGTGCTCCTTTTAGTTCCTGAACAGATGTGTTCAGCATGTGCAAACAGGCAGTAATTAATGCCAGGTACCGACATTTTCTACACCAAGCTTTCTCTAAAAGTAGAATTTGAAAGAAAACAGTTACTCAGAAAATTGCTCTTGTTGTTCATGCTGCTTCATGCTGTTATTGCCAGATTACCCATAAAGAAAACTGGTGTAATAAATCCTTAGAAATACTTACTTTTACTGCAATAATGTTGAAAGACCACATTTCACACGATAACTGTGACGTGTTTCTACTAAAGGTCTGATTTGACTTCAGTTGCCCTGAAGAGGAGCATTAAGAGCAGAATCTTGATGAATAAGTAAACTTTAGGTCAAAGTCAGAACGTCAAGGAAAGGGCAAGCAGTTATTTTACATTACTTACATTAAAATAGACTTTTGTGGTGTGTTGTAGTAAGACAACTTACTCACTATTTGGAAATATGTGTCATGTTTGTGGTAAGATAGGAACATAAAATAAAGATCAATCTTTACCTTAACTGAAATGTATTATTGGCAGAGGGAAAAAAATAGATCTAAAGATTTTTCCATCAACTTCTCACACTAACTTTTTTGGACCAAGCCACAATGTGTCTGTGTTTGGCCAAAGTTAACAGTTTTAAATGTCTATCATTTCACACCAACTTCTATTAAATGTAAATTATTTTAAGCAATAACAAAAACAGGATGCTGGACGCTGGAACTGATGTCTCACAATACTGAAGGTTTATTGACATCTTGGCCAAGGGGAATAAACAATGTCATTAAACACAACACAGAGAAGTGTTCGCGCTGTAAGCCACGGTCAGTTCTGGCGAATTCTCCTTCCTTCTGCATATTTTTCCAACTCCAACGGGTCGTAAACATAATTGAGAAGAGATAATGGAGGATGTCATGGAAAACTGGTCCTGTAGCCTGAGGGCGATACAGGAAGTATTATCTCTGGACACAGGAATACGCCAGGCTCTAAGCGATCAGCAGGGAATCTGTCTACAAAGTAGAGACACACAATGGATTGGATTGGATGCTAAAATATAATCAAAGACTAGTTCATTGTTCTCTAACAGCATAGGATAAAATGTTGTGTACAGTTGATACGTTCTTTTATGTAAACAAATATGTTATGACTAAGAGAATGAATGCAACGATGGTCATTTTGGTATGAAATTCCAGTATTGTGAGTTATCTGTGAAAACTTCCTTCAAAGACAACAGACAGTATTTGTGACTAGATCACATGAAAGGATCCATATTTAGATTTGGAATGAACAGACAAACCCGAGATGTGACTGCTCCCCTGCGTCCTCAGTGTTTGGATATAAAAAGGATTTGCTTTTGCAAATTCATGAGCTGTGAATTATAATTATTATCAGGGTTGTTCTGAGATCCTGGGGCTTCGATATTCTCCTCATCCGTTTATTTAACTGTTTGATTCTTTAGTTATCAAAAAAAAACAGTACAAAATACAGAATTGAAAATTATTATTTTAGCTGGAACTGATGTCTCACAATACTGAAGGTTTATTGACAGCTTGACCGAGGGAACAAACAATGTCATTACATCGAAAATTAGCATTTTCAGGGAACACATCACAGATACAGCCCATAACAATCCGACTAATCGATTGACTGTTCAGCTGTTACTGCAGTTTTTAACTTTAGTTTTTTTAATTCAACAGATATACAATGAAGAAAGGCGACGGTTTAGTCTGGTGAAGAATCAGCCTCGGAGGATTGTGGAGAAGGTGGCCTCAGATATAGAGAAACTCCTGGCTAAGAAGCGCAAAGCACTTGTTGTAAGTAAATGTTTCTGTCGTTGTAATTCTACATTTTTTTCCTGACAAATATGAAACATATTGTTTATGCAATCAGACATGTCCTCCTCCTCTAATGTGAGCATTTCTCTGTGTTCAACATGTAGAGGTTAGCCAGTGAAGCAGAGCGGCTCCAGCGAGAGCATATATGGCAGGATGGAATTAAGGTAAAACCTTAAATAACATTATGTTTGTTGCATTATTGAGAGCTTTTGATGTTGCTTCCTCTCATGTATTCAAACCATGTATTCAAACCCCAAAACTTGTATTTGTCTGTTAAGTTTTTGGGACATTATGTGTTCAAATGAAACCACTGATGTTAATTCAGAGCAGATGGGTCTGATGTCTTGGAGCGTTGCGGCTCCGAATGGGATGACCGGATAAATAGGAACATTTTCACCAGTCAGCTGGGCAGATCAGATCCCGCAGCGCTCAGCTGGCTGAAACAGACGACCGAGCGCACTCAGCCGTGCGCTTCCCTTGAGTCCTGAACACATCACTCTTCCACTCGGCCTCCCCCATTTGCCCAGCGAAATGAGATGGGGTTAACGGTTAACCTCATCCTTTCACATGGCCTCTCAAAGCCTCTTCTCTCAGTCGCTGTGTCCCTCTATCCTTTCAAAAGACACTGGTAGTTTTACATAATTGAGCCCAATAATTAAATAATGATGAAGACTTTTTTAAACCTGTTGACCATTTTCCAAAAGATGCCACTTTCTGATTGATTTCCTACCTCATGAGTTTTCGGTATCTACTAGATTTACGTATCCAGTATTTATAATATGCATCCATATTTAAATACATTTAAAATCAATTGTAGCTTAAATGTTTTTATGGCTGAGGAAGAATAAAAAGAAAAAAGGAACTGTTCTAAAGGTAATGTTTTTTGTTAGTTGGACAATGATCCTCATCAAGAAGAGTTAGCTTAACCGTGCGTTATGTTTCATTAATAAAGGTCCATCTTATCTTATCTTATTTGCCCCTCCGTGAGCAAAGGACAGGAGCTATTTCACTTGATAAAAATCACTGACTGAAAAAAGCTGGTTGTTTTCAGAGCTGTACTCCTCGTAGGACGGGTCGTAGGCAACAAACAGCCGACAAAGAGACTTGATTGAAGTTGAAATGTAATATAGGCAAAGCCATAAATAGGAGCATAGAAGCTTTGGAGTAGATGTCGGGCTTATTGTGAAGTATGTTAGGTCTCTTCAGAAACTAAGACCAACAGATGTCTGCTGAGTCATAATGTGACAGTACTGAGCAGAAACAATAGCAAACACTTGGTGGTGAGAACTTACAAAATACAATGATGTGAGGCTTTTCTCGATTTTTATAACATTGTAAACTAAACGTTTTTTTTATATAAGCGGCTTTGAAGCTAGACCTTTATTCTACATTCATATATTTTGACTGAAACTATTCACATCATAGATTTTCATTGAAAACATGAAAATAACATTTATATTTGAAGCTAATGAAAGATTTATAAGGAAAATAGAAGACAATCTGAAAACAAAAATGCAGTTTCATAGGGTTCATCTTTACTGAAGTTTAATTATAATCAATCAGAACAATCTTTAGTTGTAACTCCTCTTTGTGTATAGGGGAGCCCTGACCTGTTTGCATGTACATACTGAGTGACTACTAGCCCTCGTGTTCTTCATGTTTGCCAACATTACAGCCTCCTCAAATCTGCATATCTGCATCTTTCCTCCTAGGAGCTGGACATGGCTTACTATGACTCCAAGGCAGAGATGGATTATGTGAGCAGGAGACAAACACACAGCATTTTGGAGATTATTTGATCAATCGAAGATAAAACATTTCCTATTCAAACAAATAATAAAATAATTAATAGTAGTAAATAATAAGTAGCTTTAATGTTAATGCTGATGATAGAAGATGATCTGACATGTATGTTTTCTCCTGTTCTCAAAGTACTCCATGGAAGGAGAAGGAGAGGTGGAAAACCCCTCGCACATCAAGCTGGAGTTTGTCTACGATGCAAACTTCAAAAACGATGTCAACTATTCCTACACAGCTGTTCAGATTCCTACAGATATTTATAAAGGAGGCAAGTGAAGTTACGACTATTTAATTAATTGTCCTGCTGCACAGAATGAAGCCATGTTCTTGTGATTTAGATTGATGTATTTGACATATTTTACGAGAAGTTTAGAAGTTTAGGGCGAGACACCACAGACAAACACATTGTTATTTTATTCACTTGTCAATTTTGAGATATTGGGCTGTATTGCTTTCATAACATGACTTCTTTCAGAATGGTGGAAAATACTTATTTAGGTGTTTATATTACTACGTAGATAAGAAAATGCCCCAATGCACTTTTATATTTCAGAAAGATTGCAATACAAAGTGTTTTTATCTTAATGTGGGTTAAAAACCTTTGACTATAAAATATCAACAACATGATCAATATGAACCTGGTGTTATCAAATGTTTGCTCAATTCATTTGCACATTTCAAAATCCATTTTCAGAAAACTTGTTAACATGAAATTCAAAATTCATGGTGACATTTATTAATTTATTAGTAACCATTTTCACCTTTAGTGTGTTCCTTTTCTCTCTCCTCCCATCAGCTCCAGTCATTCTGAATGAGCTGAACTGGACGCAGGCGCTGGAGAAAGTTTTCATGGAGAACAGTCAGGAGGATCCGTCCCTTCTGTGGCAGGCGTTTGGCAGTGCGACGGGCGTCACTCGCTACTACCCAGGTAGCTTTTAATAACCCTTCCTGTGCTTTTTAGTGGACATGATTGTGTTTAATATATTTGAACAGTTGGCAAACTCAAATTGATAAGTAATGTGAGGAAAACCTATTTTCATTTTTTCAGCTTCACCTTGGAAGACCCCCAATAAAATTGACCTTTATGACGTCAGGAGGGGGCCCTGGTACAGTATGCTGCTTTAGACACATTTTCATGATGTTTTATCACATGTGCAGCAGATTAACATACTGCATACTATCTTCCCTCTGTCACAGGTACATCCAGGGAGCCTCGTCCCCCAAAGATATGGTCATTCTTGTGGATGTGTAAGTATTTCATGAAGTTTCTTGGTTTTAGTAATAAGCTCCCATGTAGCATCTAATACCTCCATAAAGCACACGTGTGTTGCTTTTATTGCTGCATAACCTGTGAATTTAACAAAACGCATAAAACCTTCCCTTTTTTCTGCATTTATAAATAATGAATTGTGTTGAAATCCATCTGACAAGTTTTTCTCAGCCTTCCTTGCAGTTCTTTCCAACTCACAAGTGAAGTGAGAAAACCATGTGTGGTGTAACTTCACATTAGAGAGCAGCTTCTTTGTGCTTCTGGTCCCAGCTAAACTAGAGAAAGTCATGTTGTAGTGGAAAAAACGTGTACCTGGCACTGACTCCGCACCGAAACCAGCTGAGAGTGCAGCTCATATCGCTTATCATGTGTAACAACAACGTAAAGGTCAAGTTAGAGATGATCAAAAGAGTCACGAGCAAAATCTAAATTGTTGGTACATGATGTTTGTAACTGATAAAACCCCACAACAAACAGTTTATTGTGAAATGAACTTGACCATTTAGAGGAATAGTAATTTGGTGAAACACGCTCATTTGTTTGGATATGTGTATTTCCCCACATTTCAAACTTTTGCTTAATAGTTAACATGATCAGAGCAATGTTTCCTGTTTCCATGGTGAATCAGGTAGTACAGTGTGTTTGGCAGAGTGTAAGCAAACTCAGGGTCGAGTACAGCAGCCTGTTGTTGTCGCTGTAATGTCCCAGTGGTTGTTTCATTGCGGCGGTCATTGGAACTCTCTGAAGGTTAATCCTATTATTGAATTGTATGAGTGAAATCTAAGAGTTGCCCTCAAAAATGACCTTTTGTCCACTCAGTATATCACATGTACAACACCTTGGTCACCAAGGCAACCATATATTCAGTCACAAATAGGAAACATTGATTTATAAACAGAGGACAATCTCTAACTACTGAATTAAGTATAGGCCAAAACCCTGAAAATCACTGCCTCTATATTTATACAGTACTTATGGACATCAGAGTATAATTACTGAGTAGTGTTTGCTCATATGTTCCCGGGTGTTTTATACTAGCAATTTCAGCATCACTGCTGAAAATTATGTTTAGTAAAAACAAACACTCTATTAGAAAACTGTACATTAGTGCTTTCCTCTGTGGACTGCGAAGCACAGGAGAAAGAAATCCAAACAAAACAAATGTATCAATGTAGATTAATCAGGGGAAATCATGTTTGTGATTGAACATCTGGAGGAAGCATGTGAAAAGCCTTCGGAAATGCTTTTTCTCCTCACGTATTCTCCATTCATGTGGGGCACAAATTAATCTCCGTAAATACTTTGCACAAAGTGTTAGACAGCTAGATTAGGAAAGAATAATTAGCCAGTCTGAAACATGTGCTGCTGCATAATTCTACAGACGTTTATGTAAAATCATATTCTTAGGTGTGTTTGCTGTAGCGCCATGTTTGTAACTAAGCATTTGATTGGTTTGATACTTATATGTTTCCTCAGGAGCGGCAGTGTCAGTGGTCTCACTCTGAAACTCATCAAAGCGTCAGTGGAGGACTTGCTGGACACTTTGTCTGATGATGACTATGTCAATGTGGCCAGGGTAAGAATCTGCTTCATCACTGATTCTCCATCATTTAACATCTCTGTCCCTTGGCTTTGCTCTCCTTGTTTCCTTCAATCTTGACATAAAAAAGCTCAAACTGTGTCTCATGCTGTGTTTCAGTTTAACGAGAAGGCCGAGGCCGTGGTTCCCTGCTTCAAACATCTTGTCCAGGCTAACGTCCGCAACAAAAAGATCTTCAAAGATGCTGTGATTCAGATGCAGGCTAAAGGCACCACTGACTACAAGTCTGGATTTCATTTTGCTTTCAACCAGCTGTTAAATGTAAGTCATATATTGATTTAGACTAGGAATGATTTCAATACCGATGTCTCCACACTCTGTCTTTCCACTGTTCACTTATTCATCTACCTTTTTAAATGTACTTTTATAGAAGACAAATGTCCCTCGGGCCAACTGCAATAAAATAATCATGCTGTTTACTGATGGAGGCGAAGACAGGGCTCAGGATGTGTTCATGCAGTACAACTGGCCCAACAAAACGGTTCGTTTCTTCTGATCATAACAACTTTAACTTTCATCAGGCATTTTTTAAATTGTGGTATCTTACTCTGTAGAGTCAAATGTTTTCCTCATTTGTCCTACCAAAGGTTCGAGTATTCACCTTTTCAGTGGGCCAGCACAACTATGACGTCACACCTTTACAGTGGATCGCCTGCACCAATAAGGGTGAGATGAAATGTAACATGAATTATTCATTGTATATTATTTTCACCTTTTTTCTGAAAAACATTTGTACCATAGTTACTTTAACTATTTCAACTTCTCAATGGTCTGCTAACTAGTTTTCACTCACTCAGTTTGAAGGGCATCTTAGTGAATGATCTAGTAGTAAACTAAAGACCAGCATTAAACCAAGATTCAACACTATGTTGCTTTTTGTTTTCCTCAGTGAAATATGTTTCATCATATCTTAATTTATGAGTTTTAAAGTGGACTCCAAAACATTTGACTATAATGGCTGTGCTCTGCCTTGAGTAAAAAACATCAAAAGTAAATTGAGCGCAAGTATTTTTAGCTGAGCAGATAATCTTTAAATTCATCGCTGCCCACTCAGTCCATACTTTTAAAGAAATGTCTGCTGTACATTTATTAATCAATGCAGAGACAGAGGAACAAATAAATAAATCACTGAGTCTAAAGTAGAGTGCAGTGCACTGACCTCACTAATGGGCTTCCTCTCAGATCAGTGAGCAGACCACTGTGGTTTCACAGCGCTCACGCAGAGGTCACTTTTGTTCGCGGAGATTTGATTTACTCTTGGCTGAGAGCTGACATTGATCTTTCAGGAGAACTTGTGTTAGTGAGGATGTTTTAGTTGAGCACAGTAATAATAATAATACATGACACTTATATAGCGCTTTTCTAAAAACCCCAAAACGCTTTGACAGAGAATAAAACAGAAAATGTAGAAAAATACATAAAGAGATAAATAAATAAATAAATAAAAGAGGGGGCGGGGTAGTCAGAGGTTGAATGCATTGTTGAACAGGTGGGTTTTGAGTGATTTTTTTGAATGCGGTGAGGGAGGAAAAGTCTCTGATGGGTTGGGGTGGTGAGTTCCAGAGGGTGGGTGCAGCAACGGAGAAGGCTCTGTCGTCCCAGGACCTGAGGTTGGTCCGGGTGGGTGGGGGACAGGAGGTTGGCAGCAGCAGAGCGGAGGGAGCGAGTGGGAGTGTATCTGTGGAGGAGGTCAGTCAGTCAGGATGGGGCCAGGTTATGGAGGGCTTTTTATGTCGTGAGGAGGATCTTGTACTGAATTCTCTGGGGGATGGGGAGCCAGTGGAGCTTGATGAGGACGGGGGTGATGTGGTCACGGGTTCGGGTGTGGGTGAGTAGACAGGCGGCAGAGTTCTGGATGTATTGGAATTTATTGATGATTTTTGAGGTTGAAACCATAGAGGAGGCTGTTGCAGTAGTCCAGATGGGAGGTGATGAAGGCGTGGATGAGGGTTTCTGCAGCACTGGGGGAGAGGGATGGACGTAGATGGGCGATGTTTTTGAGGTGGAAGAAGGCTGTCTTTGTGATCTGTTTGATGTATCTGTTGTAGGAGAGGGTTTGGTCAAATATGATGCCTAGGTTCCGGATGTGAGGGGAGGTTGGAACTGGGAAACCGTTGATGTTGAGGGTGAAGTTTTGGATGGATGTGCTGAGCTTTTTAGGTCCAATGATGATTATTTCAGATTTATCCCAGTTGAGTTTGAGGAAGTTGAGTTGAAGCCAGCCTTTTATTTCAGTGATGCAGTTTGTCAGAATGGAGTGGGTATCAGCGGAGATGGACTTGGTGCAGATGAGGAGCTGGATGTCGTCGGCAAAGCAGTGGAATTGAAGTCCATGACGGCGGATTATGTGACCAAGGGGAAGCAGGTAGAGAATGAAGAGGAGGGGGCCGAGAACTGAGCCTTGAGGGACACCTTGGGGTAGAGGAGCGGTGGGGGATTTGCAGTTATTGATGTAGATGAACTGGTGTCTGTCAGAGAGGTATGATGTGAACTAAGAGAGGGCAGTGCCTGTGATGTTGAAGGTGGTTTCAAGACGGGTGAGGGGGATGGAGTGATTGATGGTGTCGAAGAGTTCACTTTTGTCCTCACAGAACATTAATCCTCGAGGGCAGGCTTTTGTTATTATTCTGATAAAATAGGGTGGACTCAAACTGAGGGAGAACAAGTTGTATCCGAGTGGGGAATGTTCATTTATTGCCTTTTTATGAGTTCAACTAAAACTAAATAGTCCTATTATATTGTTATATATATCAGATATGATACCTTAAGCAACACCAGGTTTGCTACCTCCAATAGTGATGAACTTCATACCCAAAGATGATACATGCAATGCATTATGAAAAATGTGGTTTTATGAAATTAATGTTATTTTAGTTTTTTTAAAAGGACTGAACCTGGTAATTGCCAGTATACCTTACGATCATTGGATTTCATTGTAGAGCTGAAACTATAAGTCAATAAGATTAAAGACAATAAGATAAACCTTGATGCCCAGTGAGGGAATCTGCTCTCTTTCTGCGGGAGTGAAGTGGCTGAGTCACTGGTCGAGTAACATCGAGTAAAATCTTGAATATTTATGAACACCACTCTTTTTTTTCTGATAGCATCGCTCACTCATGCTCTCTTCTCTCTGTTTGTCTTTTTTTCTCTGTTGCTTGCCAGGTTACTATTTTGAGATCCGTTCCATCTGTGCTATAAGGATTAACACCCAGGTGGGTTCGTCTAGTGCCTCTGACACAGCTGATCCCCATTCACTGTTTCAAATATTCCTTGTGGGGCTCACTCTTTTTGAAAAAACATCTACTTCAATTTGTTTTACCCTTCCTTTCTCCCCGCGGCCCTGTTGTTGTTGGTTGTTTCGGAGCTGCTGTTGGTCACGTATCCCTTGGTTTTTTCAGGAATACCTGGACGTGCTGGGGCGCCCCATGGTTCTGGCAGGCAGCGAAGCCAAGCAGGTTCAGTGGACCAATGTGTATCAGGATGCTTTGGTGAGACTGCAAGACCATGTTGGCTGAATGTGATCAAATATAATAAATGCACCAAACATACAGATTATACACAGTTAGTAAGTAATCTTGCATTTTATGTAATCTGGGTTTTGTCTTTTGATTCTATAGGGTCTTGGCATGGTAGTAACTGGGACTTTGCCTGTGTTTAATCTCACCATGGATGGAAATTCACAGGTAACAAAACTGTTTTTTTTATATGAAAGAAAGTGTTTAATAATGTGGATTTCTGTTTTGTTTAAGCTTGTGGTCCCTTTTCTTTTTCAAATGCAGAATGTAGCTATGTCGTATAAGATCATAGATTAGTAAATCACTACATTTAAAGGACTAATGTTTAAGATTGAGAATGTGTCCAGGAGAAGGATCTATATGAACAACATCATAGTGTGATATATGAAAACTTGTGTGTGGAAATCTTCACACACAATCTTCTAATTCAGCAACACTGCCATGTTTCTACAGTAGCCCTGAAGGAGCAAACGAAACGCTGGTTCTCGTGAGGTCCTTTCAAGTTAATCAGATTGATGTTTTTTTGTCTGACCAGAATCAGCTGATTTTAGGTGTTATGGGAGTCGACGTGCATCTTGACGAGATAAAGCGACTTACACCACGGTACAATGTATGTAGATCACATACATGTATTACTCACTTGTACTTGTGATGGAGGCAACAGACAAACACATCACTGTTATTCCTCTCTTTTATCAACAGCTTGGAGCCAATGGCTACATATATGCCATCGATCCAAATGGATATCTTCTCCTTCACCCTAATCTTCAGCCAAAGGTGGTCTTTATTTTAATTAAAAAATATAAATATTTTACTGTGGTTTGCAGGAAGACATAGTTTATTATGATGCTGGTTAACCTGTTCTATATTTGATGTGAATTCAAAATCAATTTGCCTCCTCCCAGCTGGTGAACTTCCTGGAGCCTGTGACGCTGGACTTCCTGGATGCAGAGGTGGAGGACGTTAATAAAGAGGAGGTGAGCACTTCGTGGCAGGTCAAACTGAAATGTCTCAGGCATTTCCTGTTTCGTGTCGTTGTTATCGTTCAAAGTCTTACCGTGCAAACAATAACATCTGCTTACAATCTGCCTAACTCAAGGCCTCACTGCACGTGTTTTTGATTTCATGGTTGTGGCTGAAAAAGAAAAGGATTTGTGTTTTCATTTTCTAGATCCGGCGACAAATGATTGATGGAAGACCAGGTGAAATGCAGGTCAAAACCCTTGTCAAGTCGATTGATGAGGCAAGTAAATTATCTTTACTTAATTATATAAATATCTCACCTCTTTAGTCACAACATTAAAGAACGGTAACTTAGCTAAAATGTTGTTCATCAGCTGTCTTGCCATCATTGTAAGGATTGAAGAAACACATACTATTAAAACAACTTCAAAATACTTGAAACACATGTTCTATAAAATAAAGCTGCAGCCTGTTGTGTTGGGTTGACTGAAATGTCCCTAAATGTCTCCTCTACTGCAGCAGTACATTGATGACGTCTACAGGAGTTACACCTGGACTCCCATCAACGGTACAGATTACAGGTAAGCATTACAATGTTACAATAACAAAATAATAACCAACCAGCTGTGGCCCGATGAAGACTGCACACACAGATGGATTCACTCTCCCTTCCTCTCTCTCTCTCTCTCTCTCTCTCTCTCTCTCTCTCTGTCGTGATGTCGCCACCCTCAGTCTTGGTTTGGTATTACCCACCTACAACGAGTACTTCATCCAGGCAGACCTGAGTGATGTGATGCTGCAGCTCCAGTGTGAGTACAGAAGTGCAGAGTTACTTTTTGTTATTAAATAGTAACACAAAGAAAATATGAAAGCAAAAGGCTGACTGTATACAGATGTATAGTATTATGCAAGTCTGGCATTTAAAAAATATATTATTTGCATCTAACGTTGTTTGTTCCCTGAGGTGATTTCTGCATAAAACTGCTATGTATCAATCACAGCAACTTTCATGGTCATGCAGCACAATCAAATAATTCTGGTTTAAAGTCTAACACCCTTTTTATTTTACATATGTCTTTTTTTCTATTTTGTAAACTTACTTCAATTTAATGTGATAACTGTGATTATTTGTTGGTATTTTTGTTAATTTTTTTAAATAAATGAAATACTGTTTCTGTTACAGATATGCAGTCCCTGCTGCCCAGCTCCTTTGAATCTTCAGGACATGTGTTTCTTGCTCCAAGGTGACCATCTCACCTTACTCTCTTGATTTCACTCTTTCTCAGTGTGAAAGTACAACAAGTTCTTATTAATTCTCCTTCTCCAGGGAATACTGCAAACGTCTGCATCTTTCTGACAACAACACCCAGTTTTTGCAGAACTTCCTCTCGCTCATGCTGGAAATTTCTCCAGAATCTGATGAGTGTGAGTGTGTTAACAGCATTCAGGTGTTTACAATATTTGCCACTGCTGCAGAGACACCAAAGAGATAATACACTTGTTTTTCTCTCAGGTGACCAAGGCCTCATCCATAACCTGATTTTGGATTCCAGGATTATCGGGCAGCTGGCCTCTCGTGTTTGGAAGAACAAGGACCTGAATTCGTGAGTCGACTTGCTTCATAAAACATTCTCACACCGTCAGAAACAGGAATCTACTATTATGATGTCACCATTAAATCAAACAAAATGGCTAATTAAAAACACATTTCTCAAAGGTATGGCTTCCTGGCTGTATTTGCGTCCACTGATGGAGGAATAACACGTGTTTTTCCCAATATGTGAGTAACACTAATGAACTTACTAAAGCTAGTACATATGCAGTAATCCCACTGATATTCTGTCTATAAACATTTCTCTTAAAACATTTAACGGTTTGTGTTTTTTGTTTGATACAGAGCTGCTGAGTTATGGGCTGAGGATCCTGAACCATTCAATTCAAACTACTACAGACGGAGCCTCGACAACAAAGGCTACATGTTTAGAGCTCCATCGAGATCCTGTGAGTAACTGAACACATATCAGACGTACAATCTGTTAAAATCATGTCCAAATCATTTGTTTTTAAATCACATTTTGTTTCGACCAGCATTGGACGACCTTGTTGGTGGAGAAAACGGCACGGTTGGAATTCTTGTTAGTTCGGCTGTGGAGGTTAATTTAGGAGGCAAACTGCTCAAACCTTCAGGTAAGAACAATGCTTTTATCTTGCAAACTTGATGTTGCATCCTGTGTCATGTCGTATTCCAAGAAACGTTTTTTATCTAAAATATGTTTAAAGATATTTCAGCTACTTGTACTTCTTCTTCTCACTGAAAAACTTTTCTTGCCCTCCTCTTCCTCTCTTTGCTCTGGTGGATGTTTTGACTCAGTGGTCGGGGTGAAGCTGGACTTGGAGGCATGGGTGGACAAGTTTAAGATCCTGGCCAGCAACGTGTCGGACAGTCGACAGGGCTCACAGAAGGTACAGCACAGGGCGATAACTTACTAATATGAATCACTTAATTACACTACATATACTGTGACAGAAGTGACATCACTGTCTCATTACACATTTTGTCAAAACAGTGTGGACCATCCAGAAGCTGTGAGATGGACTGTGAAGTGAACACTGATGTAAGAACTTTCTCTGTTTTAATCTCACAACAACTAGCCTGTGGAAGTCTTCGTACTACAGCCAGATACTGTCTCCACTTTTGTTACTATAATTGTATTATTAATTGCAGAGTTATTACTATATTGTTAAAGAGACCACGTTTCAAAAAGCTAAGGGGTCGGACATTTCCACTTTGATTACTAATTTGTGTTTATTGGGAGTATTTTTGATCTGTACTCCAGGTATAAGACACCTTTTTCTTCAAAATGTAGGATAAATTACACCTATAACCTCGAGATTACTCGAAGGAACACGCATGTGAATAAAAGTGTTTTCTGTAAATGTGTGAACTGTGCTGTGTTGTCTGTAGGACCTCCTCTGCTATCTCCTCGATGATGGTGGATTTCTGGTTATGTCCAATCAGAGAGATCACTGGAAAAAGGTCTGTTTGTGTGGTGATATGCTTGCTTGTACATATTATACTTACTTTCAGAAGAAATTATGCAATACATATGTATTATTCATTATTGATCTCAACTAAATGACTCTGAAGTCAAGTACATTTCCTTACGTTTAAGCAGTTTAGTTTAGTTTTCGAAAAATAAATAAACATGAAGCAAAAGTACTAAGCATAAATACAGTTCATGTGTCACTGTTCCCTCATGCACTTTCTTTTCGTTCAGATTGGCCTTTTCTTCGGTGATGTGGACCCTTACTTGATGCACGCTCTCTACAACAACTCAATCTTCAATCGCCGTCAGTCTTTCCACTTCCAGTCTGCATGTGAACCGGTTAACGACAGCCAAACGGGTTCAGCAACGAGGGGCATCTTTGTGGTGAGAGACCAGCAGCAGATTTTAGATCCAGGGCCTTTTTTAATTGTTTTGATATATATATTTGAAAGCTCTTATCTGTAACTACTGTGTGTTTCTACAGCCGTCCATTGCTGACATCCTCAGCTTGGCCTGGTGGACGTCCACAGTGGCATGGTGAGACTTTATTTACTGTTAACTGACACAATACATGCGAGGTGCCCTGTAAAACAAAACTGTTTGAAGACCTCTGCAAATGGACCCAGAGGGGTTATTGTTAGCCCAATGTCCCTTTAGCTGTGACAGATTGATGTTTACAGATTGTATTTCATTTTTAATGAAGTGCATTGTGCACACTCTTTCAGGTCTGTGACCCAGCAGCTCCTGTATGGACTGGCATACAACAGCTGGTTCTACCAAGGTGGATGTCTGCATCTTAACACACTATTTTGTTATGTCTGCATTGATTATTGGATTGAGGGATTTTTAAGGCTCCTTTCAATCGCTTTTTATTCGTTTGAATCAAGCAAATGGTAAAACTTAACTTTTATTAACATCTAATCAGCAGATCACTTTTGTTGTTTTAAACATGTACTAGGATGAACCCATTAAAAGGGGATTTTGCTAACAATAATGTGCGTTCTTGAACCATGATAACCGTAAACAACAACATTTAAATGCATATGTACTTAACGGTTGCAGTTTTAGCCTCAGTTAAAAAGCCAATTGAGATATAAGAATATAACACACATAATATAAAATGTACAATTTGGATATATTTGTGTTCTAGATGATCTTCTGGTTGATGGTTTTGAGACAAGGGAAAGCAGCTGTGTGACCATCCAAAGCCAGTTCTACTTTACAAACACCACTAACTCCTACAACGTGCTGCAGGACTGCGGGAACTGCTCCCGGTGGGTTTGTCTGGAGCGTCAGCAGAAAGTGTTTGTGCTCTCGTACCCGTACAGCACACTCTGCGGGAAGTCTGATTAATACCCATCACTGTCTCCAACAGGCTGTTCCACGCGAAGCGGATAGAAAACACCAACCTCCTCTTTGTGGTCGCGGAGACGCTCCCCTGCAGCTCATGTGAGATAGAGAGACTGACACTGATGAGGACAGAGTGTATCCTTTTCCAGCTGAAAGTGGACGTCTTATCAATGTTATGCAGCTAGTTAGTTCACTGTTACCTCCCTTAACAAAACACTAACAGTTCAGGAGGAGAATCCATGCGAAGTACTGAGAAACGCGCGATATCGTAAAGGCCCAGCATCATGCTTTGACTACAGTGCCTTAGTAAGTATAAAACGCTTTAAGTACGGCATTATCTTTCTTAATTCATAAGTTCTTGATATACAAGTGATGAATCATTTGCTTTGGAAAAAGAACATGTATTGTTGACTTTTCTTGCAGGAAAACGCGTCAGAGTGTGGACGGGGTCATGCCCTGCAGTCTTCAATAGGAGTCCTTCTCTTTATCCAGCTTATTCTGCCTCTTGTTCATCTCTGACACATGCACACACTCTAACTTACATCATTCATCTCTCTGTGTTGAGGCCCGGATCTACTGAAGGTCAGATCAAACAGCAAATGCACAATGATTCTTTTTTGATCTGCAAACGGCACACAGTGCATTTGAGCTAAAAAAAGAAATATGTGGGTCTTATTGTTATTTGCCTTATTGCTTATGCATTTGTTTGTGTTTCAGGGCTTGAGTGCCAATTATAGAAAGAGAATGTGTTGAGTCTGCATGCTATAGGACAAGCACGTTTAACATTTTCGCACAGGCTCAGCCATTTAAGCAAACACCAAAACATCAGGGACAGGGCGAATAAATTATAACCCAGCTGGGACAAATGTCAGTCTCAATTTTAGGTTGGATTGTGGTGGTCAAAAGATGCATTATAAAACACTTCAGTTTGATGTATGTGCTTTGTGTTTAATAACACAGTGGTTGAAAAAAACATTCAGATCTTAAACTTAAGTAAAGTCATGCATTTGAGATTTCACTTATGTAAACGAATGGAATTATTGGCAACAAAATTAACTTAAAGAGCCTGTGACACGATTTTCCCCCATCATCCAAACCCATCAATTTGAGTAAATATTGTCCCCTTGAAAACCGTTACTGAACTGATTTTGGATATTTGTACTTTGATAACCATTAATCTGCCCTTCAATGTTGACCATTTCCTGGATCTTCTCGGGGATTCTTCAAGTCCCGCCAAATTATGGGTGACGTCAATGCGGGCACAGCGCTCCAGCTGCACCGTTCAGGATCCCAGCATCTGCATGTAAACGCACGATGGCGGACACAGCAGCAAGCTCAGACAGCGATGACAGTTTAATTTTGAACGTGTCTGAGAGCTCATATGAGGCTGAAGGATCGGTTTATTTTGTATCTGTTAGAAGTTTAGGAATTAGGTGCGTCAATATGGGCGATCATACGGTCATGTAGCCAGTGGTGGACTGGGACTAAAAATCAGCCCGGGACTCTCGACCGGCCCACTTCGGTACCACTAGTAAATTGTCAACGGGGGGAGTGGGGGATGTGCTAGTGACTTATCCGACCGGCCCACTTCGGTACCCGGCCATCGGGATTCGTCCCTCGATGCCCATCCGCCACTGCACCCAGCCCAGCCACTTAAACTGTCCAACGGGGGATCCGTCGCCGTGCGGGGAAACGTGGACCTAGTGTCCCGTCGGAGTGGGAAATAATAATAATAATAATCCGTGCATTTTTACCATTAATTTCCCAACATTGTGGTAAAAAAAAACACACGTTTAATCCATGTTGTGGCGTGCATTACTACAACCAGTGTGAGTGGAGTTGTTTACGGGTTGGACGGGTGCGTGGGTGGACGGGAGACACTTATGGAGCGCCTCGTGAACTGTCCAACGGGGGGGCTTCGGGCGACCTCCTGTGTCGCCTGTCACGCGAACTTACATGATGCCGTTTAGAACAATATAATACATAAAGCGTGCCGCTGTCACGAAACCGATCCGGCCTTCTGCGCGACTATCACTCAAATGCGACATGAGTCTCAATGTGGTGGACGCGGGACAAATAATAAAAAATGCTGTGTGTGCAGTTCCCGCACATGCGACACCTGGTCACCCCTCACAGACACAGTTCTGCCTCACACACACACACCTTCACATCAAGTTGCATAAAAAAATTGCTGTGAGCTACGTTTTTATTATAAATTATTGTGAAATCTGCCTATTATGTGTTTCGTCATTATTACAACAAACACACACTTGGCAACTGTATAACACTCGGCAATGATTTTTTAGGATGAATTAGAGCTATTAAAAAGGAAGAAATCATGGCTTGCAAATAGAAGTGGGGGTATGCCTAGCGGTGGTACCCCCTCGCTCAGACGCCCACCTACCACCACTGACTGCCACTACAAAGAATCTAAGGTTTGTTTTGGCTCATCAGGAAATGCAGACCGGCTCAAACAAGAAGATTTTTAAATCCATTCATCCTCACGATCCATTGTAATG
>NW_011370135.1:0-4819 GCF_000735185.1 Notothenia coriiceps | reverse complement strand
TTTCAACATGTCCAAGCATCCTGTATCATAGCCATGCTAATAATGTTTATAATAAACCAAACCGTTTGTAAATCAGTCAAGATTTCAGTGAGTTAAGAGTATTTTTGTGCAGATCACTCACCTTACAACAGCTACCATAACGCGAATCAGAGTAACTGTTGACTGTTGCAAGATGGCGGCCAGTCACGCTACGCTGGAAAATCTCCCATGAGCGACCTAGTGTTTATATCTATGCTTACAGGCTATTATGGCTAACGCTACCGTGTATGCTAAAGCTAGCGCGAATGCTATCGCAAAAAATAGCGCGAATGCTAACACATTTTCTCATTGAGTTTAAACATCTCCACATGTCATCACATAAACAAAATACATGTTACTAATCCTTACAGTTTAAGTGTAAGGCTCACGCTTACATTTACAGTCATTGCTTTCCGACGGAATTGACCCTTTTACTCTTCATGTTGCATAGGGAAAATTAGTGGCAGATTTGGTAGCTGAACTGTCAATACCCCAAAACATATTATAAGATATAAATACCATAAATTTTGAGTTATTGTAGACACAATTAACATTATAGGTTTAATGTCTTGTTCCATAAGAATAGATCATATTTGGTCAATGTGTTATTATGGGAGAATTAGTATTCTTGTGCTACTACTGCCTTATTAGGCCCATATTGAGCAGCGCATATTAAGACCAAAACTCATGTACAACAACTTCCTTACTTGCAATAAATAAGCACTAATTAGAGGGTTATTGAGGACAAACTCTCAACTAATGGCTTTTTACTTGTAGAATATGGTCATGTAGAATAAGGCATTAATAAGTGTTTTATAATGACTAATAAAGAGCCATTATACTGCTAATATGCATGTTAATTAACGACTAGTTGATGGTTAATTTGTGTACCTTAATATAAAGTGTTACCTAAAAACTATACATTTCTCTGTCTATACACACATGCATACACATTAAATAAAACCAAACAACCATACATAAATGTTAAAGAAATGCCATGAAACAATAAAATACTAAAGATTATCCATGTTTTGTTATAATGAGTTTGGTATTGTTCAGTCAGACAGCTGCTCTAAGCCTGATTGTTCTGTGTCAGATTGTTGCTGCCCCCTAATAGTCAGTCAGTATTGTATTGTCATATATACTGCACTATATGCTAAAGTATGTCATTTAAAATATCCTTTAAAAATGGCATCATAAAGAGTGTCATACATTTTTTTTAAAACCCATATCTCAGTTTGTTAATATTTACATTTGTCCAACTCTGTCTCTGCCACAAAAAGACAAGTTCAGAATCAGAAATATTGTTTCCATGACACATGTCCATAGGTTTTCAATGCTGTACCCTGTTCTGTGTCACTCCAGGATATTTTGTGCTGGGCGAGCTGCCCTTCCATTACCTAATGCAGAGAGACTGTGTTTCAGCTGTTGAGGATTAAACACGAGTTTAGGGTGGCTTGGCATAGACCAGAAAGGAAATATGAGTGTCAAGCGATTCGAGCGCATTTTCCCCTCACATCAGTCAGTAAAGATATCAAACACTAAGCTGAGGTCTTCTGGGGAAAGAAGAGAGGTCACTGAATTCTTGTACAGACACAAACAGCTCTGGATGAGAGTTGCGTTATCCTTTGGCTCCTCTCATCCAGTAAAGCAGCATGCCTGCATACCAGCTGCTTTCAGTGTTATGTATGGATTAGTCATACTTTCAACCCAGCAGGCATTGTGCCTCGATATGTGGCTTAAAGACAAATTCACTGTCCAATTTAGCCATGATATCAGACCATCAGTATTTGGCTAAGCAGTAACAATCCTATTGTCCCTTTTATGCCTCTTACAGACCTCTGAGGCTGTCATAAGCTGAGCATCAGAGACAGTGAAGAGGCTTTCAGGAGAGACCAGGTCTGCAGAGAAACATGACTTCCTTTTGGGTAAAACTGCTTTATTTACAATTTATGTAAGCGGATATTAACGTTTTAAAATGTAGTTTTTTTGTGTATAGTTGAGGGGCTTATAAATATGATTATGTTTACTTTTTTGCATTAAGCTTATTTGTTTTAATGTTGTGAAGCAACTAATGCCTTCTTCTTCTTCTTTTTAGGATTTGTTTATGATACAATTACTTGAAATACATTGCAGTAATAATGCTAACAAGAGTAGAAGGACTAAAAGCAGGTTCCTTTAATGTTCATTTTCTACCAACATGAATACAGTAATGTTGTTATTTATGGATAAGAACTCAAATTAAAGCAAGTAACTGTACAAACGCGTGCCTCCTATGTGTGCAGTAGAGAACTTCTAACAATGATATAAAGGTGTGTCTGGTTTCACGGGAGGAAACAGGTGCAGTATGATGAGGGTGGGAGACAGCTGTTATTTGTCACAATGTTGTTGAAATGGCTCCACAGAGAGGAACACACAACATGGTTGCTTTACTCACAGAAAATATTAGCAACTTGTTTTTAATTTGGATGTATGCTTGTCCTTTACATGTTGCACGTTTGCCTCCCTATGTTTCTGTGAGCTATTAGTGCCACGATAATACTGTATGTGTTGCTAAAGTTTGTTTTCCCCTGCTTCACAGGTAAACCTGCCCAGCGGTCGAGGTGAGGGACACCATGATCCATACAGGAGCAGATAATAATAAAGATGTTTATTTTAAATTCATTACTATTAAGAAGGAATGTAAAATAGAAAGAATATGTGTCCAAACTCTAAGTTGTAATTTTCTATCAGTTTGAACTGAGTAAAGCGCAATGTAAAGATTAGTTTGCTATTTTGGGAATTATTGGAGTTATTCAAGTTCTTGTTAAGAGTTTTCAGTGTCTGCCTGGGAATCACCAGTCTCCCCACGATACGATACTATCACGATACTTAACCACGATATGATAGTATTGCGATTCTACGTAATGCTAAGTATTGCGATACGACATAGCCTATTGCGATATTGCAAATCACATGGCTCATATCCATGTCCGTCTTCGGTTAAAAAATGTATTTGCAATAGTGATGTGTCGGTCGCGAACTAGTCGGCTCAAAGAGCCGGCTCTTTTAAGTGAACGACGGGAGCCGGCGTTTTTGTTGTTGTTAAGTAATACAAGACAGAATGATATGATGATCTCCGCGCTACGGAACGTGCGTCCATGCAGTGACATGTAGGATTAGAGCCTGTTGGATGCTGCTGTTTTGAGTATTGCAATATATTTATTTTCATTATGTTATTTATTTATGATTATTTGTAGGCTCAGCAAAGATTTGTTGTCAGTTTTTGCGTGGTTCTACAATCAGAGAGTTACAAGTAAATGCAATGAAAACAATTGGCCACTGCAAATCCTTTATATTAAAAATGTAACTTTTACTTTTTTAATACTTTAGTACAAAGGATTTATTGAATAATTTAAGTGATGTGTACACATATAAATCATTCGTTCATCTACATTTGATTGAATCATAAAAGGTACATTTCGCAGACAAACCTATTAACCCCGCCCCCTTTTTTGTTGTTTGGCAAAGAGGTATTGCAACGGGCTGAGAAATACTCAAGGGCATTAAGCCAAATTAAACGTTTAACACTTTAGTTTTTATACAAGTTATGATAATAAGTGAGATTAAAAAGTGGTGGTTGGTGGATTCAGTTATCGTTGGACAGGGCCAGGCAGGAGTGTCTATAGTCCCAGGGTGCTGTCCCCCACCTAACATACTCTTAAATTGACACATTAACCAGACATGTGTGTGTTTTGTGATGCCACTGTGTGTGTGTGGCAAAACAACACACACACAGTGGCATCACAATGGACTCCAGTGAACACTATTACGGGCTGAGCACGCCAGCACACACACACACACACACACACACACACACACACACACACACACACACACACTCACACTCACACTCACACTCACACACAGACTACATAGATGTAAAATATTATTTTACCAACAATGTGGAATTTATTACATATTCAGTGTTGGGCAAGTTACTTTAAAAAAGTAACTAGTAATAGTTATAGTTACTGCTCTAGTTACTTTATTAGTTACTAAATTATAAAAGTAACTAGTAAAAAGTTACTTTACTTTACTTTAAAAATAATAACAATAAAAATACAAGTTTTTGTGTTGTTCTGTGGCACAGTAAGAGAAAAAGACAACTCCCCATCATTGTAGCAATTATCATTATGAAATGTAGTGGAACAATAAAACACAAAATATATGTTTAGACATGTTGAAAGGCATCTTTATTGTAGCCTCAACAATCAAGTGGACAATGCTTTCTGTCCTGCACACAGTTTACATTTGACCGTAATATTTTTTGCGTCCTTTATCCCCATAAATGGGGCGAAGCCTGCGAGCTAGTTCAGAAGGTCAACTCGAGCACTTATGCTCCATTCATACATAACGCCCTTGCCACTCTACAACCAACCAAACAGAGTCTCCTTAATATGACGCTCTATTTAACCTGCCAGTTCTCTCTCCATGCATTGCTTGCTGCTGCTATTGCCGCAGCTACCTTTACGTCGCTGCTGCTTGCCTGCCCCACCACCACCCCAGCTTCCACCCCAGCTTCCACCTGTAGGCTCGGGGGGTTAGTTATTTGATCATTCACTCATCGTGCTATGTATATTTGTGGAGTGATGATGCCCGAGCCTAAGTCGCCAAACTCAACTATATGCTGCTTCTAAATAAACATTGTTAAACTGGAACACGTGAGTTGTCTGACTGAAAAATAGTGGTTATATTTCCAAGTTGCAAATGCGCTGCTGCTCTCGCTGATACTTGCATCTGCCATTGTGTGTGTGTGTGT
>NW_011370134.1:45000-54085 GCF_000735185.1 Notothenia coriiceps | reverse complement strand
GTGTGTGTATATGTGGTCATGAACACATCTGTCCATCAGACAGAGGGCTGTTGGGCCTCCTGTCATCATTAATGGACGTCTCTTTAAAATGACCGCTCAGAGGAGAGGAGTTCTCATTTCTCTAACTGCCCGCTGCTTCCCCTCCTCTCTCCTCGGTTCCCCTCCTCGGCTCCTCCGCCCGCATCTCCTGTGGGCGGGACTAAGTCTTGAGGATAGGAGTCGAGGAGGGGAGTTAGAGAAATGAGAAAGGCCAGTGTCTCCTCGGTTAGATCTCCTCCAGAGAGCCTCCTTGATGCTCGATGCTCGGTCCTCGATGTGCATTTAGATAAATGAGATGTCCTTCAACATGGCGCGCTGAAATCCATTTCCGGGTCACTACCGGAGGACCGAGGAGTCGAGGAGGGGAAATTAGAGTATTGAGAAACCTCCAGTGTGTTGATAAATCCATGACGCTGTCCGTGGTGCTGAAGTTAGAGAAAGACTTGTTATTTCAAGGATGGGTCGCGAGTTGCCGGTAAATAAAAACAACCATCAACCCCCAATAAAATGTAAAACAACGCCCACTAACCACATCCACTCGTGCTCCTTATAATGTCATGTTGCATGTTCATACATAAGATATACAGTATATCAATTTGCTACATTAGTGCTAAGCAAAGAATTCCTTCTCCCATAGGCATGTTCCATATGAAGTGGCAAAGTTACACAGCTACCTGCATCCTGTTAAATCTACATTACTGTACATGTAGCGTTTAGAATCAAACACATTGTTACAGTAATACTGTTAGTGGCACCTTTTAACTTTAATTTAGGGGGATATGACATCATATTGCAATTCAGGAAATACTAGTCCTTTTTGCGTATATCTCAGTATATTGCAGGGCTGGACATTTTTTTTTTACTGTAAGTCGTATGTCCATGTTGTAAAAACGGCTGCTTTTTTAATGATGGAAAAATGTTTTTGAAGAGAATCCCCTCTAAGCAGGAGCTCTCAAAAAGCGAACATTGCTCTGATTAAAACGTCTCAATATATTTATCTGCATATAAGCATAACAGGAACCATCCAAAACTTCCTTCGAAAACAATAACCTAGAGTTGTAGGTCATGGAACCCACAGGACACTTGTCAAATCATATTGAAGTTGAGATTACAAAATCCTTCTAAAAAATCCACCATCATTTTTTACCAGCAGCCTTTGTTATGAATAAGAGATTAACACCACGGAAGATCCTTTGACAGCATTAGTAGATATGATGGGCACATCACAATAGCTCAACTAAAACCATGGTTGTGGAGATAAACCAATAATTGTTCATGTTACATTTAACTCTGTGGTCAGCAATCCAATGAGATATAAAGCACTGTGATGCACCTGAAAGTCCTTTATTAAAGCATGAGGAACGGCAGTGCTAGGGCTCAGGAGACTCTTTGTCAGGGCCACTGAAAGAACGGATGCCTTCATAAAGGACTTTTAACTCACATCAGTGCTCCAGACCTCTTGGGATTTCTGCCCACAGGGTTGTGACCTTAACTGAGCCATCACTGGTTTATGTCTCACTTGCGCCACCTTAAAGTGTAGCTGAATGTGTGGAGATTCCCTCGCAACCTTGCTCAAAACCCTTGTTTAACCTGCTTTATTTACCTTAGGCAACTCAAGACACGATAGTGGTTTTAATCTTATATTTTGTATCTTGTCGAAATTCAATTGATCTGTTCCTTTAACTGTCCCACTAGCACTATAACGATGTTAACATTTAAATGTGTCCAATACTTTACTTAATGACAACATACCTAAGAAACTAACTACAATCCCATCAGATGCTTTTTGCTAATGAGCTAGTTATAGAATGCTAACATGCTAAACTAAGATGTCCCGCATGTTTGAGCTATTCCTTCAACTCTCTTACTAGCACCATTATGAGAATAACTGAATTTGTCTAATACTTCACTTAATGACAACCTAAGAAATAAACGACATCCCATCAAATTCAGATGCCAATGAATAATTAGCTAATTTTCAAATGCTAACATGCTAAACTAAGATGTCCTGCATGTTGTAACAGGCGTTTTGGCTTTATCAACATATAATCACAGGTGGAAAAGGGATTGATTAAAAATGGTTATTCGCATTTGAAGCGTTATTCCATCATTATCTTGCATGCGCTTAGAATATTTGGTTGATCTCTTTAATAAGATCAGAAAAGTTGTAGTAGGTTGCCATTGCAGCAGAAGTATGTGTTTCTATCATCAGCGAAAAGTTAAGGACCCAATTTCCACAGAAATAACAATTACTTTGTTCTTCCTATAACGTAACTTTCCACTTTTGCGTCATGCACATTGTACCAAAATTGCAAAGATGGAAAAAGCAAATGTCAAGGTCAGGTAAATACTGAACCGTCTGAGTACTTCATTGCGTGAGCTTGTCATTGCACATGTATTAGTCTTCTTTTTATAACCTGGAGTTATGGTCCTCTTGTAGCAATCGCTGCCTAATTAGATCATTAATTACTCTTGTTTTACCCTTTATTCTATTAGTGTTTGCAGGCAAAACACTAATAGATATTTCACTATAAAGAGTAGTTGCAGTCCTATTGACAACACACATGGCACACATTGCTGTCCCTGTGTTAATTAGAGTAATTTAATTGTTGTAATAATTTACAAACAACACCTGCTCTAAACGCCAGCAATACATTTAGACCTGGCTTTCCCCAGCCAGTGAGATGTGTGGTCTGAACGGCTCATTGGCTTGATGATGATTACATTCTCTGAGATAACCTTTTCTTGCTTTGCACAGATGCCTGTCATTTTAGGGGCTGTTTTGTCACAACACCTTGTTTTGTCTGGTTTGAGTCAGGGCCCTTTGATGTCCAGCTTCATCAGAAATCGATGATGGGTGTGTGTAAGTGAAATCTTATCTCATCACCATCTGTGCTGGAAGGTTAGATGACAGCTAAATATAATGTATAATAACACTTGAAAGTCTCTTTAGGTTCTGTATACTGTGTGTACATAAATACATATACTGCATATTGAATTGGAATTATTCCCCTTTAATGTTCAACCCTATTTGTTTGCTCATCTCATCCATTCTATTTTCCCAGGGAGCTAAAAACGGAAGAAGCTTCTTCCTAATGACCTATCCTCTCATGCATATTTTACGCTATTCTCATTCACATTTGAAAAGAGGCTAATTCACAGCATAAATATTTGATATGAACCTTTTATATTCCCACCTCCCACATTTCAATTAACTTCTAAATGTATCATGGGCTCTGAATTTACAGCGTTGTTAGCCACGGTGGAAACTACTCACCACATTACCCTTACGTTTGTTATGCTACCATTTATCGAGGCAACACAAAGCATTTCTCATTTAACCTTTGAACGACTCTTTTTAAGTCACCCCTGTTGACCATATTAAACACATTACCAATATGTTTCTGATGATTGTGAATGAAATGTTCGTAGCTTTACATGTCGAGGGGCACCATATTATATTACAATACTACCTGTGTCAGTCCTTTTGTAAGACCAAAGGCGGAAAGGTGCCAGTGCACCTCATCAATCATACAGCGAGTAATCAGACACAGATTGCTGCAAATCGCCCAGGAGGATGGAAATCGATGTAAAGCAAAATTAACCCAGGGACAAAATTGACAAAGATGAAACAACTGGTACAAAGTTGGATATGAATTCCAATTATGATAAATGCCATGGTTTAAGGCTCTAGGCCTTGTTTGTTGGCACTGTGTTCTTTAAAGGACGCCAAGTGGAAATGTTCTGCATGGGTTGATATGGAACACAGAGCAGTCTCCTGGCCCATGAGGAATATAAATGATCCGTGTTCACCTTGTAAACTGGATCCCAGCTCTTTCTTTCCCAGAGTGTAGTATTTTACTGCAGGACAGCTGTAATATGAATAAAGTACACTGAGGAGAGCACTCAGAGCCCCTGCTGGACACAGTGCATCATTTATCAGCAAAATAGCCTAATCTTTCCCTTAGGGGTTGGTGGAGACCAAAACAGAGCTTAAAAGAGATTAAATATTGACTATCCATTTTTCTGGCAGATGAATGTTTTCATATCTCTATGTCTGTATGTTAACTCTGTGCCATAGTATTTACAAGGAGATTTATTTCGTAAAATATATTGTATTAGCTTGTGTCGCAGCACCCAAGTGATTGAAACATCAATATTAAGTACTTTAACCAAGCAGTTTTATTGGCTTGACCTGACCCACACTCGACAATAAAGGTGGTAAATTGGTAGAATGAATCTTAGTAGGCACATTGTCTTGTGGTCCTGACATTTAGCCACTTTATGTTTTGAGGTCTTGCCAATACATAGTGTTATTTTAGAAATACTAAACTATTGTTGCATGATTTAATTCCATCTCTTGATTAGTTTCTCCCTGAAGTCCTTTATTTCCCAAACAGTATTTAAACCAGCATGGGACAACGTTTTCCAGGATGTTCCGTTGGGTTAATAAAAAATGAGTAATTATGTATAAGAAATTATCTTAATATTTAAAATATCAGTGCATCACCAACATTCAATAGGCCAATATTTGAACAGGTGGGTGAACCCTAGAAAAAACCGAGCCATCCTCTTTCTGTAACAAGCTACTGAACCCAGAGTTAAACTGATCCTCTCTCCAGCCGAGTTCTGCTGTGCTCTTATCTGAAGGAGTGTTGATGTGACTGTGTCATGATAATGGAGTTAGGGCCACCGAAGCCTGTTTCAGTGACTGAGTGATTGCCTGAGGGTTTCTGCCACCACAGTCATTTATCACAGTGATGATACTTATTCTCTCTTTCTCACTCCCCTTCTCTCCATCTGTCTCTCTTTTTCCCATTCCCAGTCCCGGCATTTGCATTTATACCCTTTCAGCTGTTCATTAACACGTGATAAATGCTGCTGTGTAAAAAGGTTCCCTTAAATTCATTTAGTTTGCGAGTTGTGAATATTTCCTGTGTGCCCCTGCTCTACCATACCACACCTTTCACTCGCTATTTTTCCCGGCTTCACGGCTGCAGCACGGTTTCAAATGCAGGTCATCTGTCAGACACCCACTCATTGTCTGTTACCTCTGTGAATGTGAGGTGGTTGAGGGCACCATTACCTCCTTTAACCCCAGAGCAACCTGAAACCTGTGTATATCGGCAGACGCAGCAGATCTGATTCAACACCATAATGTCTCACAATATGCCCTGCGATGTTTTCACTGCGGTTCATGTTATCTTCAGTCCTATTCAGTGTGTTCTGTTTTATTTGGTTTCATCCTCTTGTTTCAAATCATTTCACTTCCTGCTTCTGTGTGATTTCCCGCAATGTTTTGATTGTCTGCCCTGCCCTGATTAGGTTCACCTGTCCTTCGTTAACCCTGCACCTGCCTGACCCTCATCATCAGCCTCCTTTCTTTATGTATTTAGTCTTTTTGGTCCTCTTTCCTTAGGCCAGTTTGTGTTAGTTCATCTATTTATAGCACTCTATAGACTTTTTCCAAGTCTTTGTGTTGTTTTGCTCTTTTTTTCTTACCTACCTATTGTAATGCCTCATTCGGACTCTGTAAGCCTTCCACTGTAATAGTATAATAGTCTCATGAACTGTTGTTAAACCTCATCATATCGTAAGTAGAGGATTCTATGAGACTGCTCAGAAGATGGCATGCCAGAAAGCTACCCGCTAAGCTATGGTTTAGTACTTTTTACCTGGCTTAAGAACAATTTGAACACTCCCTGATTCCACTATCAGTAGCCTTATGCCTTTACCCCTTAATGCTAGCTTCCAGCCTGCTTCCCCGTCTGCTAGTAAGCAGTTGTAGCTCCATACTGTTAGCTGCCAGCCTCCACTGAGGTTAATTAGCCATTGGTTCCTGCAGCCTGCTAGCTACCCACACCTGGGCCGAACGTTTCCGGCCTTCACTCCAGCCGTCTAAATCCTTACCTGATCTTTACTACGTACCAGTAGTCTCCTGTCAGATCCTGTCCCTACGAACTTTGACCGGTCTCCTTTTCTGGGGGCTTCTGTTATTTTTCAATCACTTTCCCTGTCATGTTTCCATCTCCCTAACTTGTGCACGTCCTGCTGCTCTTTCTCCTCATCTGGCCTGACTTAACACTGCCATTGGTTTAGAATTCTGCTTTAACCTTTGGCCCATATTGGCTCCCTCTAGATCTGACATCTGTCATAGAGAAAGAGCAAAGTGTTGCTGCAACTTGCTTTTACAACAGCCACAAGATGGCCAACCATCTTCTGCTTATAACCATCCTGCTCAGTCATACCTTAAGCAGAAGTGAGTGCTTTACTACAGCAGGATTCAAATTAGCAGCGACAGAGGAACAAGATGAAACACTTTCAAAAGACGCTAATGCTAATTGTGATTGGTTGTGCTGCTTAGATGGAATACTGATTAATGACTGAGGCTTTTTGATGATGGGAACATGAATGTTAAAGCATAATCACATTGAAAAATGACCTTTACCGCTCTTCTGCAACTGCTCGCTCTCACATTGGCAAAGTGTTTGATGTTTCACTTTGTATAAATAATTAAAAGATTTACTCCAGCCTTATCTACTTGCACTGACAGTGTAATATAACAGGGTAGAGGTACACGACTGTATTTTCAAAGGAAATGCCAGCTTGATAGCCTCAAAATGAACACAACTTTCAATACTGCTTGGAATTTAAACTGGAATCAGAAGGTAAAATATATGCAATAAGAATGAATTTGTTTTGTTTCCCTTTGTGATCGTTGTGGCATCTGACAATTAGAGCTTCATTCTGCTGCTGATTACATTTGCAGCAGGTATCAATTAGCCTCGGTAACTAATTAAATGTGACACAGTTGTTATGGAATTGTGTCCAGGTGAGTGCCTGTTGTACCTGAACACTTTATTGTAATTATTCATTTAAACCATTTGCTTAGACTATAGTTCAGTCAAATGCTGTTTTGTTCATATTCAACACATCATCATCCTTATGGATCTATGCGCTTTGAAAGCAGGTGATATCATGCAGAATAAGGTTCTCTATGAGGCTAGGAGAGTTTTAAGAGACTGCCCTCAGTGTCCAATTACAGTTTAGCAACCGTAACTGATGTGAAATGGGTCGCTTGTAGTGCTGAACCTCTGAGGATTCTGCAGCTCCTCTTGACTTTAATGAGCTTGAAAGGGAGTCTCAGCTCATTGTTTATCCATCTGTCCCCTTACTCTACTGTCTTGGTTCTCTCTCACCTCACTCATAGTGTCGTTTCAGAGAAAAGTTCTTAAAACCCACTGAACATAACCTGCCCAGGCCCATACTGTACAGCAGAAAGACAGTAGTGATTGAAGCAGTTGGTAGAAACTGAATAAAGAGCTAAATGAGACGGAAAATGGGACTTTGATCGATCATGTGGACACAAACAGGAATCCTTATGAATGAGCATTTTGTTCAAACCTTCATGAGCTCACTCAAAAAGATTGAAATGCTTTGTTACCATGACACAATGTCTGATAAACTACTTATAATAAACCATGAAACAACGACAATAAATATGTCCTGAAGGAGAAACTAGACAAATACGCAAAATAGAGTCATCAAGTAGAAAATTGAAAGAGTCTGGCTGGAATGAGACTGCAGTGTAGGCGTTGTGTAGTTACAGGATTTTCTGGTGTGACTGCCTCAGTTAGCATGTTGGATTAAGCACAGTGAGCTCTGTAAGACCCCAGACCCTGGGGCCAAAAAACAGAAACACACTGGGATAAGCTGTTGCAACTGAGCAAGGCAGCGCTGGCACTCTTGGGTTAACTTTAAATTCCTGCTTCATCAAAACAATTTATACATACATAATTGTGCAAAAACACTGCAGAGCCGTAACTGCATCATGTTTCCTGTGTGGGGGATATGAAAATGATGTCTCTATTTTGAGCTTTTGGTGCACTGCAAGGAGACTGTTTGTTTTCCCTCTGCTACTAAAACAGTCCCTTTGAATCCCCGCAGGACTCTGAGGCTTCCACTTCCACAGCCTTGATATTGATGCAATTTGATGTTCACATCTGTGTATCTGTAAGGCATTTTATTTTTCTCTGGCTGGTTTCCTTCAGCACAACATATACTCCGGTTTCCTAGCTGGAAGGTTGATAAAATTGGCCCAAATACAGATATGGTCTTTTAGCTACAACCAATCAGGCTTTATTATTGCAGGCTAAAAGAGCTTACTGTGGGTTGGTGCTCTCTATCATGCTTCAGAGGATCAGGATTCATCATGAGGTGGAGACAGAAATGCAGAGCCCTACCCACAGAAATACACACTGTCTTAGTCGCAATTCCTATCAACCCACTGGCAGATGGAGAAACAGCTGAGAGTTTGCAGAGGTTTAGATGCCACGTTATGTATGATTTTGATTGGCTCACATTTAGAGTGTAAGGTTGCCATTAGGGGTGTAGCATAAAGTGACTCTGTAAATGGTGAAAGACAGTACTAATATAGCACTTAGAGAACCAACCACTCAAAGCAACGGAGCAACATTCACACACACACGTGCATACAATGATGAGGGTTCAAACCGTTCAAACACACACTCTCTGGGACCCTGAGGATTTGACAAGGAACGTTTTATATTACACCACTCCAGCTCCTAAACCAAAGCTAAGCTACACACCACATCAGTGTCGTGCATCTATATTTCACAACAATAGCTTATAGTCATGCTAATGAGTAATCGAGCATAGGTGCTTTGCGCTCAATGATAGCATGCTCTCAATGGCAATGCTAACATACTGATGTTTACCAGGTATGATGTTTACCATTTTTACGTTTTGATGACCTGATGAGCGTGCAAGTTAGAGCAGCGGTTTTCAAAGTGTGATGCGCGCCTCCCCTGGGGGGCGCCAGAGAGCTTCAGGGGAGGCGCAGCGTGAGACACAAAAGAACGAGAAAAAGACGAGTAAAGTGACACTTGCCCACTTGTGGCTGTTTGTGGTGACCGAGTTCCCCCACCTCGGCAAAAAGGCTGTAAAAGTGCTCATTCCCTTCACCTCCACCTACCTGTGTGAGTGCAGGTTTTCCGCATTGACTTTGATCAAAAGCAAGTACCGG
>NW_011370134.1:38513-44935 GCF_000735185.1 Notothenia coriiceps | reverse complement strand
GTCTTGTGATACATCAACATGTGTCCCCGGTGTTCCAGGGAACTCACCAAGTTCAGAAAACACAACCCTCTCTCTTTTCCTCCATACCAAATCTTCTAAAAACGGGCTGCAACGGATCTGAAACAGACTGATGCAGATTTGAAAATTCTCTGACGTCAGAACGAGGAGCTCGCGCCTATATGGCCAACTCTCCACCTTAATCAGGGAAGAGAGTTGGCCACGGGGCCGGCATTGCCGCTCGAAAGCGCTGGAGACGGCTGTAGTTACATATGCCAGGCCTGTAAGCTGGCGTGTAGTCTGCCACAAAAGCAGCAAAGAAGACTTCCCGCGCATGGTTTGCCTGTTGCCCTTCTGTTTATTCTCCGGGTGTGGCTCTTTGTCTCCCTCCCCGAGACCAGCGTTTGCTCCCTGCTGCTGTATAATTCAAATGCAATCCCTCCCTCGCTGTAATTTCTCTCCGGTTAGTCCACCAGCAGATGACAAACACCCAGCCCTCCGCCTCTTCCAAGGGACGAGGGGGCCGTGAGGCAGAGTTTCAGGTTAATTTGTTTTCGCGGTCAACATGTCCGTTAAAGTTTTTTTTAGTTTTTTTTCAAGATTAGTTTTATGTCATATGCACAACAGTGTAGAAATGGGCAATGAAATTCTTCTGACCTGAGCTCCTTCCAACAATGCAACATAACAATCCAGAAAAATAAAAAAGTCTTCAGGAACGTTGATTGTGTCATGTTGATGGCTGAAGAGGGTGAGATTATTTCACATTCAGATTCAAAGGTTTTATCATTTCATATGCACCAAAGCCCACAGTGTAGAAATGGCAATGAAGGAATATTCTGACCTGAGCCTTCTCCAAGGATGCAACATATATAATAATATTACACAAACAAATAAAAAATTAAATAATGAGAAGTCTATATACAGTACATGTACATAGAATATGGACCATGGTGCAGTACTGAGTGTTTCACAGCAGATTGGCATTGTGCATTACAATGAACCACACCACCACCGCACCTTCAGTGTGTTACAGAGGAGGAGTTCGCATCTCGATTTCACTGCGCCTCTCCGCGGTCTTCCTCCCGGGGTCAGTATTGTCTCGCCGTATTTCTTGATAAAGTAGTCAGATTTACTCAGGACTGTTGTCCACTCGGGACTTGTAATAAAGCTACCACCATGTGTTGGTTCCATGGTTAGACACGGTCTCTGTTAGGTAGCGCGCGCAACTGAAAATCTGAGAGGTGGAGGAAGATTGTCACAGGAAAACAGAACAAGAATCGACAACGTACTCTTACTCTCTGCTCATCCTCTCCTGCCCCACACCATATGCTCCATCCAAGGACGGTGGCTGTCAGGCCGCAAGGACGAGTGCACTTACAACTACAATAAGCATTTTAATGTTAAGTCTAAATACAGCAACGCGATCCGTTGCTTGTATTAGATTAAGCATTAAATGCGAGACCGAGTTCCCCCACCTCGCCAAAAAGGCTGTAAAAGTGCTCATTCCCTTCACCTCCACCTACCTGTGTGAGTGCAGGTTTTCCGCATTGACTTTGATCAAAAGCAAGTACCGGTCAAGGCTGAAGCCAGAGGATGATCTGCGTTTATTCCTCTGTGCATCAAAGACGCAGACTCATTGTTCCCACTAAAGTAGGGGTGAGTGTAATAAGGAGGCAAAGTTGACGTTCAGTGTGTTACCGGGAGCATATAAGGATTTATCCACCATGTTGAAAATGTTAAAAAAAATATGTCTTGAGAACACGGCGTGCGGAAATATACGGGTCGTGCTGCAGCTAGATGTGCCTGTCCTCTGTAAGAAGGTGTCGGCGACTGACATGCAAGGAAGAACGGCTGTCCACAGGCTGTTCCAACTTTAACAACTGTATTAACTTCCAGGGTAGTGAATTGAACATGCAATTGTAATTGGGTGTGTGGTATATTTTCATGCACGGACACGCATGTTCCACAACACACAAACTGAACAACACTCAATTTTCCGATCGCTACCAGCGTCCTTGCGATCTTGTTATAATAACAAGTGCAAGTTACTGATGCAATATGGTTGAGACCATTTGGGCTTATTCTAGAGGGGTGCAAGGAATAGTCCAAGTAGTGGGGGAGTTTTATACAATATGTTTAAAACATAAAAATAAAAAGGTTTTAAAAAGTTATTGTTTAATGTTTTAAGGAGGTGACGCTACTCAGCCAATCAAATCAGTGCAGTCAGCACGATAGATTCAAACACACACAGAGACACGACAAGAGGAGAGAAACAGTCAGAGTAATTTCAAATGGCGGAAGGTAGACAGCGAAAACAGAGCATTTAATTACATTTTCTCTTACTGGACCTCTTTGAAATGCAATTGAATACCCCTGCATTATAGCAACAACAACAATAATAATAATAATAATAATAATAATAATAACAGCAATAATAATTGGGAGGGGGGGGCGCGGCTGTTCTTATGTTCTCTGAGGGGAGGCTCACCTACGCACACTTTGAAAACCCCTGAGTTAGAGGAAACTTGAAAAAAGAATCAATGTCATCAGGGCAACAAGGAACCTTAAATGACCAGTAAGATGTGTTTCAAAATAAGTGAAAACTCTGACTTGCTGGTGGTGCCATAGGAGCCACAGGACTTAGCTGTTCATATAAAATATAAAGACGGGAAGGTTATGTTGGTCTGATATGTCTTTCATGGGAAAAACAAATACATTGACAGGCAGGAAAAAATACACTGAAATAAAGAAGAATAACTGACTATCTTGACCACCTCAAATACACTTTTGAGACCCGACTACAGCTTTTCAATTTTTTTTGTCGAGAAGGAAGTAAAGTGCCAGGCTTCAAGAAAGGATCATAAAAGAAAAACACCTGGACTGGTTACGCTTCATCTCACACTGCACAACAAATCTAGTGAAAAGTTATTGAAGAGGAACCTGGCTGAATGTCAGAATACTGAACTGCAAACTACAATTCTGTGTTTTAGCCTTTACCTATTTGTTTGCTTCTGTCAATCAGCACCATGACTGCTGCTTAAGTCAACAAGTCATGTTTTCCCTGAAATCAACTGGATTTGTTAGGATTCGGAACAAAAAATGCTGAACCTGATGATGTATTCATAATTGACCTTTGCCCCTTCATCAAGCCTGTAAGACACTCACTATTGGTCCTCGTATTTATTGAAGAACATTTCCATTCCCTATAATGTAATGTATCTAATCATTGCAGGCTGAAGCCTGTCCACAGGGTAGAAGCCAAGCAAACATCCTCGACGAGTTTCCAGTCCATTGGAGGGCAAACGCACATGCATGCAGACAGCCGACAGCTGAGGAAGGTACTTTAACCGTTTGGTGCCTGGAAGTCAATAAAAAAAAGGCAGAAAGCTAAAAATAGAATGAGCAGACATATATTTTATTTAAAGGGCTGCAGTGTCTGTGTTTTATTGACAGATTGTATTGAAGTCACTAGAAACCTATTTAAATACACATTTTGTTTACACTTTGGTGGATGTATTTTGCTTGGTAACTTGACCAGACCTTAACTACTTACGCCATATACCATTTCATTCGGTTTTCAGAACATAAAATCATTCATAAAATGAACACACTTATCTTTTCTAAATCATAGTTCCGCTCTTCACTTCAGTTGCTTTACTTTCATTTGATCTGTTCTCTGACTTGATGCCTTGGAAACAAGGCTACATGTTCTGAACCTCCTAGGCTTTCCTGTCCAGTCTGAACCTCATATTCCACATGTCACTTGTCATAAATGTAAATCTTATCCCACCAATTCTCTCTTGTTCTGTCTCTGTGTTTAGAGAAATAGGACAAGAAGCTGAATAAAGAGACAAAGATATTTTTGGCTTAATGACAATGAAGCTCAGCTCCTCTCAGACTAATCTCTTTAATTCTCTCCCTCAGAAAAACCCAACCTCCCCTTGCTGACCCATCACACTCTCCTTTGCCAATCCCTGATCTTCCCTTCCCTTTCGCTCCCCCTCTTACCTCTCCAGTTTTAATGCCAATTAACAGAGGCCTGACTGTGCATACAACCCACCATGGCTTGATAAGCCTCTGATAAGCAGTCTGTCTTCTCTCCCCGAGGACCTTGGGTTTGAGTTTCTCTCTCTGACCTCTCTTTGAGGTCCAGGTTTCTTCCCTGTGGAGGAGCCAGGCCCAAAGCTCTCATCCGGTGACCCGTCCGAGACAGCCGCACGGAGCTGACAGGATCAAAAGCAGAGGCATGGAGCTCAGGGAATAGAGAGCGCTGTACATGTTCAGACTGAAGAGGAGGGATGAGACTCACGCTTTTCATCTGTGTCTCCATCTCTCTCTCTTTCCTTCTTTCTTATAGAGGGTGATTGTTACTATATACATGTCTGGCGAGGCGTGTTGCTGCATACAAATGTATTTGAGCACTCTGCGGCTTTGTATTATCCCTCCACTGAAGTTTCCCTGGCAGAGGTGTGATGTGCTGACCATAATATGTTAGTAGGCAGATGTAAACAGAAGCACTGAACCTGAAACAGAGGTGGACATTTTTTTTTCCCACAAGATAACACAACTAATCATTTGACATTGTAGACAGGTTTCATCAGATCACACAGTGGAGAATTACTCAAGTTTGACAAAGGAAGGGTGCATTTGCAAATTTCATGCCAATGCAACAGTTTATGTTTCTTTCTTTATACATTTAATCATTTGATTCTTTTTTTAAGGTTCAGTTCACCTGAATAATAAGATTTAGACATGTTTTTATTTCCCAAAAGTAGATTATTCGGCTTTATGTCCCAAAGTTGTGAGATAAGAGTCTGATTTATTGTACTAAGCTATATAACATATTTCCATCATTCATTCACCAAATATCCACACTGCACACATTGTTGCCAATATGATTGTAAACAACATTATCTGTTATGCACACTTCCTATTTTCTTTCTGTCTGTATTTATACAACTTTAGAACACTTGAAGCATTGGAAGTATATGATTTATTCTTTAAACAAAACTTTTAAGAACTTCTTTAGTGGAATCCAACATGGCCACCTTTATTTATTGGCTGTGCTTATTTGTTATTTCTCGTGCAGTGAAAAGTCAGAAGATTACCAAAGCCGTTAGAAATAGTCTTTAATGGACTGTGAACGTCTGTACAATATATATTTGCGATCCATCGAGAGTTTAAGATATTTCACATCACAGGATAAGTTAATTGCACATTTGGGACTCCTGTATATGCAAAAATAGAAATGGCAACAATTTAGGAGAAAATTCAGTCTGGATCAAAATTGTAGACATGACCGCCTAAACAATACAGCCTTGTTGAAATGTAATGTATTTATAGTTTTGTATGCATTTTAACTAAAAAGCTCAACTTTAATTTAAATCATATATCACATCTGTGCAACATCCTGCAACATTGATTCTCACAACAACTCAGACCTTCGCAGCAAGACTTTTTATATGATAGTGCGTTCGAGCAACTGTTGATGAACATTGTCATGACAAGGTCTTTCGTGCCTCCGCAGACAATGAGGTCGTGGCAACCAGGAGACAGGGCCTGGCAAAGACCTGCTCAACCCTATCAGCCATGAAAAAGCAGATAAGAAGTGACAACACAGTCACAGTTCACACAGGTTGGATTTAGGTGACAGTAACAAAGACTTGGGGCAGTTTTCTTTCTAATTTTCAATGGAAACAACAGTAAAAACATCATCAAATGGAGCGCATTCGTAGCAGAGAGGTGCTATATTGCATTTGACATTTCTACAATGTCCTTGGTTTGATTTGAGCCATGGTACCTTTTTTGGACATACCCCTCTTTTCCACTGTCAAATAAAGACAAAAATACAACACGTGAAAGGTTACAAGAAAGAAAGCCAGTGTTAGCTGTGGGGTGGGCTGACCAGGCTCAAGGCACTGGATGCTAACGTAACAGAGAATTTCTCAAACAAAACTCAAATAAATGATTCATTGACAGATGAATAAGCTAGAGACATATTGATACACTCAATACACTCAAAACTATATGAACCAACATTCCGACACAAAATGAAACTTAAAAAAAAATTAATAAAAGGAAACACAACTATAAAGCCCAAACATTGTATCTATAATGATCCACAATGTTTGTGATATGTATATTGTTCTTTCTTCTTTGAAACAAAGCAATATACAGAACAATTTGTTCTCCTCTATGTGCCTGCTCTTACGTACACCTGTTTATTTTACACACGGCATCTATTGCACGTCTGTCCGTCCTGAGATGGATCCCTCCTCTGTTGCTCTCCCTGAGGTTTCTCCCATGTTCCCCTTTAAACTGTGGGTTTTCTCCGGAAGTTTTTCCTTGTACGATGTGAGGGTCTAAGGACAGAGGGTGTCGTATTGTCATACTGATATTCTGTACAAACTGTGAAGTCCACTGAG
>NW_011370134.1:31372-38501 GCF_000735185.1 Notothenia coriiceps | reverse complement strand
TTAAATGCAAACTATTAACTTGTACAAACTTCCTTTTTTTCGGAGGTACTGTCGAGAGGTAAATCATCTAAAAATTAAAACAAAAAATTGTTTATTTATTTATTAACCCGAACAATTGTGTAAGTTGATTACAAAACAATTTTTTAAGTGAAATTAAACTGACTTTAAATAATTCATAAACCGGAATAATGTGTACTTTTGACACACATATAAAAATGGAGGGGTCATTACCCTTTCTTCAACGTGAAGTCACCTCGTCACTACGACGCCGAAAACAGACTCCTATCGACCGGTCCAGTCCTCATTCAAACCACCAACTCTACGCTTCCTGCAGTGTCTCTTACCGACAGCCAGTAAGACCAAGAGTTAGACGAAAACAAGTCGCGAATTGTCTTCTGTTTTACAGACGAGTGTCTACATACAACTCGGTTTGTCTGAGTAGTAAGCAAAACGCACCGCAAGAGTAGTCTCCTTGAACCGGAAAAGGGTTCGAGGCCAATCTTCAGTCCATCCCTTCTTCTTCTACTACAACTAAGAAGTCTCTTAGTAAGTGTGACGTAAAGTTAGTCAAGATTAACGTCTGGAGAGAAGGTGAAGAAAGAACGTAGAGGTAACTTTTGCCTCCGGCGTTTTTGTCACACTAAAAGAAGAGTTACTGTCTTTTTTAGAACTTTCGCGCGGCTGACTTGAGACATTACCTCCTGTACACTAGTGGCTGTGTATCAAGAGGGTAAAATCGTCTCTTCCCGTAGACCCTTTGCGCGTAAACTAAAGCCAGTCGCACCCTTCACGCGATGTAACTTCAACGCGTCAAACACTGAGCCTTTCTCTGCCTCGAAGCGTGCCTTACGAAAGTACACGCGTATGTTGTCGACACTATGGTCGACGAGAAACGGAACATCAGAGAAAAAGTCCCACAAACTCTACTAGTCACTCTAAGTTGATTTTTTTCGGTCCAAGACGGTTGGTATTTCCCAAGTGACTCGAGTACCGTCTCCCAGACGGGAACAAGAGAGTTTTTGCAAACAGCTATAAAACTAGAGTCCCTTATTTATTTGCGACGTCCGTGTACTCGGTGCCGATTTCGGTCGCGTGTAAGTCTTACCATCTCATTCACAGGGCCATAAGTCGTACTGTAGTCTCTCCTTGCGAACTTTAAGAGACACCATCTCGGAAGAACGGGTCTAATATAACTGTCAAAAGTGTTGACACCACAAGTAGTGTAGCGGTTCGACCTGACTGAACCGCTTCCTGTTTTTACCAACCTAACTACCGTCACCCGTAAAAACTGTCGGGAAAGGGGAGGCGAGAGAGAGCGTGGAAAACCGCCGATTAGGTAATCTACGGGAAAGGGAAAACGCGAGCGGTACAGTAACGACCTCGGGGGTAAGGCAACAATGAGGTGTGTCGAACAGGGTAAAATTCAGCGTTAAGCTCCAAGTTAACCGTAGACTGTGTCTGAAGTTTTTTACAGGAATGGTCAACAAACAGGCGGAAATCCTGAGGCTTCTTTAGTTCGTTCAAGGAGGCATTACGTTTTTTAATAGTAGTTTGAAGGGGCGTTTTTTTTAAAATTGTCGACATGTCTCAGGCACCGTTTAGTCATATTGAGAGTAGTGTCCGTTTAGTTCATTTTAGTTGTTCGTGCTTCTGTTTTTATACTGTAACGACGATATTCATAATTCTGGCTGTTCAGAAACTTTAAATTCGGCGTGTTTTTTTTTTTTTTTTTTTTTTTTTTTTTTTTTTTTTTTTTTTTTTTTTTTTTTGTTTTTTTTTTTTTTTTTTTTTTTTTTTTTTTTTTTTTTTTTTTTTTTTTTTTTTTTTTTTGTTTAATTGTCCGACACGTACACAGGCACGCGTTAGACTGAGAGTAAGTGTACGTTAAGCCTCATTTTTTAAGTGTTCCGTGTTCGAAATAGACTGTGAAACGACGAAATTCAATCGGCTGTTCAGAAGTTAAGCGGCGTGTTGGCATAAAGATCTGTACGATTGCAAAAACAATTTTAGGACCGTAAAAGAGGCCCGTGTAAGTAAGGGTGCTGAAATGCACTCCCCGTGACAAACTACTCTCAGTGCAGACTCTTTCTAAAGGGTACAATGCCGTTACTCGAACTCGAATGAGGTATTGACCCGAATAACACCCCGTAAAAGAACTCGAAACAAACGTGCCCTTTTTTTTGACAGAACGACCCAATCGTCCCGGATCGACATGTAAACGAAGTGGAAGAGAAGGCCCGAGCGGGCGGTCACCCAAATTCCTGCACTTCCAGACTACAAAGCAGACGCATTACAGCCGAGCAATGTAACATGAGAAAGTATTGCCGTTGGCGAAAGTAACGTTTAGTTTGGGTGTGTGATAGGGGAACCAAAGTACTTTTTATAAGTAAAAAAGGTGGCTCAGACTTTAAAAGACGTGAGTGAAACGCTTAGAACGAAGAAAAAACCAAGGCGGTAAAGAAACCCACTGGACCTTCGTTTAAAAAAAGAACCTAAACGAACGAAACATCCCTGCGGACGGAACCGAATTCTGTCATCGAGGTAATCGGAACAAACTTTAGAATTCTTCATGTTTATGTCGAATTTGCGTTTAATAATACCACACCCCGGTATCAAGGTAATATGAAAATCGTGAAAACTTTTGCCCGTAATTTTTACGCAACCGCCGCGTCAAACCGGGCGCCCGGCATCAAACCTGTGGGGACGGTATCTGGGTATTAAGCTAACGGGGTATCTGAAGAGAGCCCGAGATGAATACGGGTTTCCTTCCAACATGAGAAGAGAGACCAGGACTTTCCCCGTCCCGGTACCGTTCTCGATCATGAGCGCTAGTAGTGGTTTCGGTCCGACTAAGCCGGGTAGTATAGGGGTCGGTCGTCGTCCGGAGAAGAAAAACACCCCCTTTTTCCCCTTACCAAGTAATTTCCGGGGACCGATCAACTAGATGTCAGGTGCATTTAGTCTAGTGTCAGTTCTTGTCTATAAGGGAAGTGGGTAAGAGATGCCGGTAAGCTTGACGAATGTCGCCTCGATTCTATAAGTGGATTCGAACCTTGAATTCCTTATCGTATGCAGTGGCAACGGACGCGTAGGCCCCTCCGGCCCCCTACTACACCCGTTTGTCCAAAGTTATGTGGATGCCGCTGTAATGCTATAAACCACGTTACAGAAAACCTGAAACGGATTAGGTGGAAACCGACAAAAAGGTTCGAGAGTAATTACTACACTAAATTCTCTAAAGCGACTTACAACAGACAAAACACGAATAGAGCTACTATAAGAGTAGAAAAAAGTCCTACTCTGTATGAGTATGAAATTGGTACAAAGTGGACGCAAGGAAGGTCCCTGAGGAACTCGGATGGTAAACCCAAACGAACCTTTCGGCGTTTTTAACGACGTCAGAAAATACCACTTGAAGGACCCACCGGAAAAACCCGAAGACACTAAAGGGGACTGTCCCCCCACCTTTAACTGGGTCCGATTCCAGCACTGCGACTGATTAACGCGGTTGCCGGGTCTGAGATCTCTTCTAACGAAACCCCGAAAACGATTGAGAAATGTCTGCAAAGTAATGCGTTAAAGTCACGGATAACCCCCGGAGAGGAAAGAGGTACGGGAATGTGAGGGGGTACAAGTCAAACGATCGCGCTTAGGTGTCCGTCTCTTTAGAAAGGACCTTGACTTCTCCTCGCAAGTGGGTGTCGATGGTAGGCTGACATGGACAAGAACCGGTGGCCTGTCAAACACCGACCTTCACCTGCCGGAGGCTTACTGCCCCGGCAAACGCCTCCGATATGACAGGTCTCCAGTCGCCCTCCCCTGTTGTTGAAGTAGGCACACGTATAGAGAGGGCATTGATAGAAGACGAAATCTCCTTAATGCTGCACCCTTTAGCTCTTGAACAACCGACACTTCTAACGAAACCTCCTCACCGCCGTGACCATACCTCCTCGCGGCGGCGCGGAGAGAGCGCGAGGAGCGCCCGTCCTCAAGCGGTTACAACGTCTCCTTCACGCAAGCTTACTTCCATAACCCGGCCTGGCCTTTGCTGCAGGTAGGGGGTTCATCGGTCGGCTGTGAATACAACACCAATAGAATGGTTCCTAGAAGGAGAGGTACAAGCGGAGGTCCTTCGACCCAGGGGCCAAGCAACCAGGAAAAAGGGTATCGGTTTCACCAATTTGGGACAACGAACAGGCAAATACAGAGGTTTCAGGTAGTTCCCAGGTGGGGTGTAAAAGTACTATGGTTCGACTTTTGGCCAGTTTTCTCTTCGTCCTGACCAAGGGCGGGAGGTGCGGGGAGGAGGTGCCTAACACTGTCCAGTTCAAATGTGACACCTGTTTATGACAGACTTTCCTTCTTCCCCGTCTCAATCCTGTCAAGGACCACCCTGACCCATCAACATAGCCGTCCCCGCCTGGATCGTGTAAACACGGATCCGCTCGAGTGGTGACCGCGGTGGGTTTTTTATAGTTTTTGTAGATTGTCATAATAATGGTCATTTTCATGACGTCGAAATAAATAATTTGTTCGTTCTTGTTCTCGATTCTTATTTAACATTTCACGTGTGATTTCCTTAATTTTTGTTTATTTGTTGAATCGATTGTTTGTTATTATTATAGTTATTGTTTGTTATTTTCTTACACGTTTAAACGAAAGTTTCTTTTTAATTCTGTCTTTACATTTCACTGTGATTTCTAATTTTTGTTTGTTGAACGATTTGGTTTGTTATTATTATTATTGTATTGTTTGTTATTTTTATTGTACGTGTAAACGAAATTTCTTTAATACATAACATTTTATAACAATTTGTACAGTTTATTAGTTTATATTATACGATTTATTTGTTTTGTTTATGTATTTTTAATGTTTAAGTGAATACAGAGTTCTTTGATTAAATGTAAGGCTAGGGATAGTAGGTGTGTTAACGGGATGGTAATATCGAGGATCGACCAAAGGTTAAATGTCACGGTTAGGAAACCGGAAAGGAAGCGACGTTTCAGAGTTAGTGTAGTAGTATAACTTAGACTGGTGGTTGGAAGTACCAATTATGACTAATGTCGGTCTGGTGACTCCGCAAGAACCTCGGTACAACTGGAGTCCATACAAAAGTTCTCATAAATTAAAACCTTTTTGAGGAAGCCCGACTTCGATGACAATGACCATCGCAAGTGACTAGGCGTCTCTTATGTGTTCAAACCTATATAAAGATTTGATTGATTTTACCAATATTAGTGCATTAGAAGTGAGGCAGTATACTTCACGTCTAGTGAGTGGCCCAGTCCTTCGTATATTTTTCTGTATGTGGCCCTCAGGAAAAAAAGTTTGGACACCCCTGGTCTATGGGGAGGCAAGGAAGTAGCTTGTGTTTTGTTAAACACCTCCTTAATGTCAAGATAACACTCTGGCGCTTTGGATAAGTCAGGAAAGTCAGAATGTTTAGAAGAATTGACACTGTCACTATCCGGCGCCTGTTTAAAGTTCCTAGATCTCTGCGGTCCACTCGAAGCTGTATGAGAGGCTAAACATGAACGAGAGCACTCACTCCCCCACCCCTTAACCTTTCCTGTAAGCCAGTCCACGTGAGGGTTATGTTTAACAAGCCAAGGGTAACCCAAAATGAGAGGATGTTGAGCTGAGTTAAATAAATGAAAACGAATATGCTCATGGTGCTCCTGATCTATGACAATTACTATGGGCTCAGTGCGATGAGTAACTGTACATAAAAGGCGGTCATCCAACGTGCTAGCCTCTAATGGCTGATCTAAAAGGACAATGTTTAAGTTCAACTCTTTAGCCAGCTCCCAGTCTAACAAGCTCTCATCAGCCCCAGAATCAATTAATGCATCCTGAGTCACAGTTTTATCCTTCCGTTTCATTTGTACCTGAATCAATTTTCTCGAGGGAGGGTCAAAAGAATTAACTCGGCTCACCAGCGTCCCTCTTCCCGCTGATGAGCCCGATCTTTTGCCGGACAGGCTGCCAGAACATGACCCTGCTGGCCGCAGTAGAAACACCGCCGCTCCCGTAGGTGGCGCTGACGCTCCTCCGGGGTGAGTTTGGCTCTTCCAAGCTGCATCTGTTCCTCCGCAGCGATAGGGGGCGCTGGTCGCTCTGGAGATGAAGTCCGGGTATTTCTCCGCCAACCGTAGTGTTCCCTCTGTAACTCCCGTCCGAACAGTGGAGTGGAAGCTGCATTCTCCCCTCTCTCCCGACATCTCTCTGCTAGACGTTGGTCCACCCGGATAGCCATGTCGATGAGCGAGTTCAATTCTTCAGGCAACTCTAATGGAGATAACTGATCCTTTATGAATAACTTTTAGTTCCCTTCTTACACGTAACTCAGAAACACTCAGGAAGCACAGTCTTGCTTGGCCCCTGTAATTGTTCTACCTGAGTCGGCTAAGGTGGCACAATTTCTGCCGAAACGTGCCGTGTTCCTTTGAGGACGTAAGTTTGTACTCCATGTCGACTGTGTCTCTATTTAGTTCCCCAAAGTCCCTTAATTTAACGGGCAGTCTGTTTAAGGTCAGATGTCACTGTTGCCTCTATTTTAGTGGACCGCACCTCTTTTTTACGCACTGTAATGAATGCGTGGAGCTCCGTGCAGGACGACAAAGGACGCCGTCTCAAAGGCAAGTCGCCTCCAGCCCAAACGACTCACAGGGCGTAAGTTTAATGGGTACGAGTAGACAGATGTTAGGCTGGAGTCGATATGCGCCTCTTCAGAGACGCCCCTTAAGACCTTTTGAACAGCAGGTAAGGACCAGTCACGCTACGGGTGAAGTCTGTAGTCCGGCGTCGGTAAAGGGTGTCTAGTTCCGTATTCCCATCGAAGTACTCATAGAGGTGAACCTGCCCTTATCTCGCCCTACCGGACCCCGCTTGTCGTCTTACCCGGGCCTCTGAGCGGACAAACGGTCCATGAAATTCCCGATAAGTACCTAAGATACTCTTTGTAAAAACTGGTTCTGCGTGGCCTCCTCTCAGTTCGCTCTTCGGGACCACTTCGTAGCTCTAATGCGTCTCCTCTCACCGCCTAATACGCTAGCTTAGTTGGGACCGTCGCCTCTTCACCTACCTTTGGAGTCGCCGAGAAAAACTACGCAGCAAAGACGTACCTAAA
>NW_011370134.1:0-31327 GCF_000735185.1 Notothenia coriiceps | reverse complement strand
TGAATGCGACAGAGGCAAGAAACCAGACCAATCAGAGAGTTGCATGGAAATAAAAGTGTGCTTGTGTCATTCAAGCTCGGCTCTGTGTGTGTGTGGAAATAGCGCATTTAGTGTGTGAGAGAGAGAGAGAGAGAGAGAGAGAGAGAGAGACCGGTGCCATCAGGGACCGTGTTGTTAGCATCTGGTTAGCTAGCTGCACTAACGGACATAAGGAGCTGTTTGTTCCACAACAAATTGGAGGAGAGTCCTCTCCTGACAGACTGAGAGACTCAGGTGGGCTAAAGGTCTCTCTTGAGTGTTTAGATAGTTAACTTTAGTGTAAGTTATCTCAGTGGGTCTCAAACGGTTTGGACACAAATTATTCAAAAGACTATTTCCGCGGCACACCTTCATATGATCATTATAGTTATAAAAAAATAAGAGAATAAAGGAAAAACAGTTATGAAATACTGTATGGCAGTAAAACAATTGAATTGGACTTGCTCATCGCCATGGCTATCCGGTTGGACCAACGTCTAGCAGAGAGACGTCGGGAGAGAGGGGAGAATGCAGATTCCACTCCACTGTTCAGACGGTAGTTACAGAGGGAACACTACNAAATTCCACATTGTTGGTCAAATAATATTTTACATATTTGTAGTTTGTGTGGGCTACAGAAAAAACATTCGGGGCAGGCCAGGCGACGCCACTGACGAGCACACAAACTACAAATATGTAAAATATTATTTGACCAACAATGTGGAATTTATTGGCTACATATTACACAGATTATGCTGCAGCGCCCTCAGCACCCCCCTTCCCGTGCCCATGACGCCGAGCGTCGAACAGCACTTGAAATGGGATGGAACCACGGCAGACTGTCCAAAACTGGATTTGAACGGGTCCACCGCGTCCCCCCCTCCACCACCCCGTCCCCAGAACTACACATGCTGGCTATTGTGTTTCGCAACATGTTCTCTATCTATGGCACGTCTCTACTGGGAGTTGTAGTTTTAAAAGACGTTTTCGTATTTCCCATAATAAGAAGTTGCCAGTATTAAACTGTGTACATCCCTGGAGGTTTAGGGGATAGGAAACACTCAAATTTAAAACATATAATTAATAAATGGGTGAAAATTGCTTGTGCCCATAATGGGCAGCATTAATATATGTACCCACATGCCAGCTAAGGTCAGAAGAGATTTATTTAACAGCTGGTCTTATGTTTGTGACCCCTCCTGTTTTTAATGGATAACATTACATTACATTAATTGATAAGCCTGAAACCTGCACTTGTCAAGGTTCAGAGGCACATTTTGCAAATATGGCAGTAGCCATCGATCATCTTAAGATAAGATATACTTTATTGATCCCAAGTTGGAAACATTTGCGTTACTTCAGCATGTGTAACAGTTGTGTAACAGTGGTGTTTATTTGTAAATCATTTAGTATAATCACACAAATTATGTGTTTTATATGTATTGATTGTTCAATACCTGACAAAGCCGGAGATTACATCCTATAAGAGCATAATACATATGTATAATATCAGTTAAAAATAAGTGCTTCAACATAGTTAACATTGCTGGAGGTATGCACAAATATTGATAGATGTCTTGTAATGCACTATTGAGGAACCTGCGACCCAAGTTTTTCATTCATTGCATAACTACACCGTTTGTGTATATGATATGTCAATAAACCTTAGAAAATCTTGAAATCTTGAAAGGGATGTGCAAAATAGTCATTATATACAGTCTTTAATTAACTATTAGTAGAGAATAACGAGCAATGAATATACTTTATAGCGATCCTATTAATATCTAATAATACAAATAATGAAATTCAATAAAATGCTTTAACCACCAGGTGTCCCTTTCTATCAGCTGTGCACCTTTATGGTGTAAATACAACCTATCTACCGATTGGATCAAATATAAAAGTCAGCCGAATTAGTGTTGATCCTGCGTTGAGGAGACGTATTGTTTGAAAATAAATGTAAGATGTTGTTTAATTGCTGATATATTTATGATCCACGTCACGTTTTCAGTGTTGGCGGCAGTTCCTCATGTTTGTCTAGAAGTCTTCTCATCAGGGCTCTATAAATAGAGAACTACGGCAGATATGTAATATTTAATGCAGCCGAACCGTGTATTACAATGCCGTTATGTGATGACTTTCAAAGAGAAAAGCAAGCACACTCGGAATAAAGTATTTTATTTTTTAAAAATGTTTTCGGTCTGTTTCCGGTATTTGTTAATGACGATGGGCGACTGTGGCTGTGAGGGAGTGTGGTCGTCTTTCAACCAGAAGGTTGTGGGTTCGATCCCAGCCCATGCAGTCAACATGTCGATGTATCCTTGGGCAAGATACTTAACCCTGAGTTGCTCCCGATGGCATGGCCAACGGTGTGTGAATGTGTGTGAAGGTTAGGTCCTAGAGTAAGGTACACTGCTCTTTATGAATGGGTGAATGACATGTAGTATGTAAAGCACTTTGAGGGGTCTTAAAGACTGGATAAAGCGCTATATAAGTACAGTCCATTTACCATTACGATGTGATGTGAGATGTGAGACTGGAATTGCACAGGGGAAAATAACGTATCTTTAGATGCAGATTTTGTTAAACTAATACGTTTGCGCTGTGGACCAACACTATACATTGACGGGGAAGGGGGTAGCACTAATGATAACACCATTAAACAGTTACACAACATAACAGAAATAATATCGATAGCAGCGTCCCTAGCAACCACCTTAGTAACAATGAAAACGTTCTATGGACACAATTTCCTGAAGTAATCTTCGTAATAACGAGCAAACTAAAGATCATGTACATCCACTGCACACATAATCTGAAGTAACAACTCATATTTCTCGCATCAAATGACATCAAAACGCATTTTAATGGCCAAACTAACTTTAAAATAGGCATTTTCCACCGAGAATAAAACAAAGTTCGGCCATGTTTTTTTTTTCTGCATGGAGAAATTTGAAGATCACGTGACATAGACGCGCGATCTTGGAATGAATGGTGAAAAAAAACGGGGTTTGTCAAACAGAGCACAAGGTGTAGTCCTAAACGATAGCTGTGGATTCTGGGTAGTGTAGTGTCTTCTGTCATCCTTTACTCCGAAAAAATATTTGTTTCTCCAAATCGAAGGGGAAAAATACAAAAGCATTGCACACAATTTAAACCAATCAATGTTGTGTAATTAACAAGGATAATCTGCTGTTTTTTAGTCGATGAGTAGTGGAGATATCACTGTAAAATCAATCGACAGTAAGGGGAATACTTACTTCCGGGTGTACAATTCTCCGTTATCCAATGGGAATGGACGCTCACATTGCCTTTAAGGGCAGCCGACACAAACAAATGCCGTGCTTCCATGAGCGTCAAATCCCACCGCAGATGGGAATACATTGCAATCAGTTGAAAGCTATTTGCGTCCCTTTATGAAGCTGAAGGAGCCTAGGAGCGTCACAACTGCACGCCAAGGGACCCTGACCAAACGTCGCTCCTGGACGATTATGGAGTGAGAGTGTGTTGTATGCCGTGAAGTTGTTTGCGGTCTGCCAGTAAACCCAAAGCAGAAGAAGAAGAAGTGACGACAGCGGCTTCATTTGCCTAATCCTCCCTCAGGGACTTATTCCGGTGTGAACTAGAGAGTTCTCATGAACTAAGTTCTCATGAACCTTTGTGGGAAAAGTACTGCGGTGTGAATGCGCCTGTGGTGTCTTTCAGTCCATTGTTTTAGTTTTGCTACCTTTTCTTGGTTTACTTTCAGCTGCAAGCAGCCAGAACATGAATGCGTGTACAAATTGTCATGGAAATCCACCCAATGGTACAATTCTAAATGTCATTACATCCCATTGAACGGTTTATAAGATATTTCAGTCAGGACCAAAGTAGTGGAATGACCAAAATAGAGCTTCAGGCTGAAACAGCTGAAAACAACTACTGACCGCATCTCAAGCTTTAAAATACTTCAAAAGGTCTGGTTTCTATGGATTAGTAACCTCCTAATTTACATAAACCTTCCCTGTCATTATATTAGCCATAGAGCCATTAGGTCTCAAATGTATCAACGCTCCTTCAAAGTGTTCACTTTTGTATCCCAGACAAACATCAGTCAGGATGAACACACATATACATATTCAGTGACCTGGATTTTGCGATGCTGTCGTGGTCCCAGCTCAGTGATCACAGGGCCATCTATAAATAATGTTGCAGCCGTTAGTTCGCTCTATTTTGTTCTGACCCCGCAGAAAGACTGATTTTATATCGAGTCTCCAGGGGAGTTGACATCGGGGAGAGTTTACTGTGTGCTGATAGAGGTTTGGGAGGAAAGCTACAGTAGGTTCCCATGTTTCTCATGGGTGTAGTGTTATTTGCAGCGTAATACTTTTCTGTCTTAAACCTTCTTTGTTGTCAGCCAAAAGAGTATAGGACTTGTTTGCAAGGCAACGGGAAAGAAAAAATACATATATTTAAAAAGATCTCACCCCATTTGACCTGCTGCGACTTGGAAGCCTGCCTGAGCCTTTACAGTACGTACAAAGCAGAGGATGAATACAAAGACATAAACACACAAGTTGGCAGCATTGATATCCACACTCCACTGCTTCACTTCTTACTGTACATTCACAATGAGCTTCAAACTAATTATCCAGCTTTTGAAGAAGCAGGCAGGTTAAGTGCCTTGCTTAAGGGAATTAAGAAATGACATGGAGGAAGCTGACGGAAGACAGAGCAACACATCTCCAGAGAAGGAAAATTAAAAAGCAAAAGCACCTCTGCTTAACAACTCTGTCCAGGTAGAAAACATCATAATAATTGTGCTATGAGAAAATGTTAATTAATAAAATGATTTCTGCTTTCCCTAGCGGCTATTACTCTGAAGAATATTTGTATTGATTGACCAGTAATTCACTCATTGCTCACACATTCCTCCACAGACATCAAACTCAATACACTGTGCACATAGATTCACAAAGTGCAATTTCCCAACTCATTGAAAAAGCTGCAATCCTTAGGTAAGTGACAAGTATTTCTCACGGACGTATATGAGGCATTCATCACACGAATCAGGGACAATGTTGTTAAGCTCAGCAGGAGAATCAGACACAGCAATCCTTTTATTTCCTTTCAGCCCTCTCTGAACTAATGAAGAGTTATTACTGAGGTTAGTAGACCAAAAGAAAACCCTGTCACTGTCTCTCTTGCTGAGGAATTAAAGTTAATTGACTGTACCGGGGATTAGGTGTAGGCCAGAACTAAATCAGTCTGCACAGTCAGGTACAAAGTCATCCCGCATCCTCAAATTGAAGTATTATTTTGAAACCATATCACATCACTGTCCTCTATATTTTGTCCTCTTTTCCAACTACCAGTGGCAACGATGCACCTGCAGTTTTTCTGTTGTAACATTCATCCCATCTCTCTAAAAGCCACAACATCCTTATTATATAAAAATATCTTGTAAAGCTAGTACTACAACAATTACAGTCAAATTTGACATTTTAATCATTAATGATAATCTCTTAGACTGTTAAAATAGACTTTTTTGGGGCATACATGGTTTTCCCTTTCCTGTAGTGTGTAATATAGGTTTTTCTGCATGTAAATGTTATGCTAAGGCTGAAATCCCAAAGTTCACGCCCAAAGGAGTTTCTCTCCCCCCTGCCTGAAATGCATAATGACATCACTACGTTAGATAGAAACACTGATGTTTCTATTGGCTAGATCTCCAACACAATGTACGAATAGGCTTGGAGTAGGACATCTCTAAGTGGTTGACAAATCAAAACAGTGCCAGCCAGCTAACCAATCAGAGCAGACTGGGCTCTGGTTTCAGACAGAGGGTAAAAAGGGGTCATGCAGCACAGGCAGTATGAGAAAAAAAACACATTTTTGAACATTAAAGTAAAAATGTCATAAGAGGCACGAAATAGATATGTAAGCCTGAAAATGAGCATAATGAGGACCCTTTAAGAAGTTTCCAGAGATGATCTAGAAAACAAGCTTTGCTAGCAGGTTTTCTGTAAGCATTATCTGTGATATGACCCTCAAAAAGGCTGCTAAGTAAATATTCTCATAACAGAGAGTACAATTAAAAATATGTACTTGGCAACTTGTGTTTTTATTAGGGAATTTAATTTGGTTGTAGGGGGAGAGAGGCTTCAGAGAGGGCAGTGCTTACAACCCACAAGGATATGCATGGACGGCAAAACAGGAGGAGTACAGTGCTTTTGTATTCCCCTGTTTAGTTAGTTACAGTATCAATGTGAGTTCTTTGCAACTCAAACCCCCAGCAACGGAAATGTTGGAAGGTGGAACAATCGAGGTAAGTGTGTAAAACTAAACACGATGTGTCCTGTGTTTTGGGTATCTCTGAGGGGAAAGTGAAAGCAATCTGTTTATCTTTGCCCGCGGCTCCAACAATAATACCTCTTGGTAACTCTAGGGGGGGAACTCAAATCTTGTCTTGTTGTACTTTAACAGAGGAGTTCAAATGTACAAAGGCGCGGCTGGAGATCATGCTGTCTGGGTCTAGGGATATATCAGTGCGTATTGGCCCAGCAGGGAGGAAGTCAAAACCAAGGGAGGAAATGTTATAGGTTCAGGCAGTACTTTGACATAGATATTTTGTAGAGCAATAACAGTATTAGGGGGGGAGGGGGTTACAGTCTATTTCTACATAGACATCATTTACAACATTTTCTGTATCTATGTTTCGATAGAAGTCCCAATGTGGGCGTGGTTTCTAACAAAAATCTCTGTTTCAAGTCAGTAATATAGAAGTATGAAACTGCTTATTCTTTATTTACCTAGTTTATGTGCAGTTGTTTCATTTCAGCTCGATGTGAGTCTTTGCATTTTGCTGTCTTGTAAGGTAGGTTGTTTAGCTGCAGGCTGAGCCTCATTAGCAAAATGTCAATAAGTGTAATTTATTAATCACACTGAAGATGCATAGGAGATGAACAAACACACTCAAAGGAACAAAGTTTATTCAAGTAACACTGAACTGATGCTCTGGACTAAACTTTTAAAGAAGTGAGAAACTCCCTTGAGACAGCAACAAAGCAAAGACCTGACAGAGATTTATTTTGAAACAAATATATATTGTTGCTTTACTGAAAATAGCAATAGTGTCATCATACCTATGTACGTATGTTTTTTAATGTATCAAAATATAATAATTAATCAGTGCCAGTAGATGCCGTTAATGGCTGGATGGAGTGTTACTTCAATTAAAGGTCCCATGTCATGCTTTTCCGGTTATTACCCGTCCCCTTGTGTGCTATGTAGCTTTTTCTGCATGTAAACGGTCTGCAGAGTCACAAACCCTCAAAGTACACCCTGTAGCGAGTAAAACTCTAACACAGAAAATACCTGTCTATGCTGCCCCAGAACGCCTCCTTGGAGATTTCTCTTTTTTCATTGTTTTCTTCCTGGGTTCTGTGACGTGCCCATACCCAAATGGACCCATTGGTGCAATTGGACAAATCCGTGGAGCCGTTACGTTACTTCCGTGGAGCCGTTAGGTTAATTCACACACACACACACACACACACACAATCAATCTTTTCTCAGCTGCAGCTCCGCCGATTTCTCCTCCCTGAGACGGCGGGACGCGGCGAGGCTGTGAGTCGGTGTGTGAGCACACACACAAACTCCCAGCCAGGCTGCGGGTGTGTGTGTGTGTGTTCGGGCTGGGTTTCACTATGTCGCCACTGGGCTCATAGGGAGGGGGGGGCCAGAGCGCCAACAACCCGTTTAGGACAGAGAGTGAATACACATACTATACAGAGATGCTGTATGAGAAACCAATGTGAGTTTGGAAAATTGCACAATATAAATCTATTTTAGTAGACCTCAACAATGGAATTATGATCAGTAGAAATGGCCATGACATGGGACCTTTAAGAGTGCCTGCCGCACAAAATGTTTGCAAAGCACGGTCCAGTGTACCACATGCTTGAGGAGATCATAAGGGACGCATTTAAGCACATTTATGTAGCATTAGGAGAAATCAAACAGCTCTTATCTTTGTCGCCAATAAGCTACCTCATGATCATAACTATTCAACTGCAGCCTGTATTCAATTAATCAGTTCCTTGTCCCTAGAAGATAGCTGTTACCACTTCCATAAGACCAGATCTGTTGTGGTGAGAAACACAGCGCATGTATTTTGAGGAGCTGACAGTTTCATAGAATGCACTAATGGTCTGAAAAGCTTAGATTTATAGAGCTGGCAAAAAAGGCAGAGTACTGTGGTTGGAAACCTAAAATCCACCCAGTGGAGGTTGGAGGTAAATGTTTTTTAGTGGACAATTATAGCCCTGTTAACTGAAGTGGATATTAGAGGGTGGAGCCTAAAAGCAGGACATGAAAAACATGGCAAGCCAGTCTTAACAAAGGGCTGTGGGTTAGAATATGGATAACTGACTGTCAAACATAGGTAAGTGCAATACTTAGTCTAAACACAACTGTGTGGTGTGTTGCTTGCTTGAAAAAGTGGTTAAAGAACCTTGGCCTGTTTGTTTGGTTGAATGAGCAGCTCTTGGCATGTTGGGTTAAATACCAGCATCAGTTTGGTCTGGAGAGGTGGCTCAGCTGGTTAGCTCAACAAGCTGTTTGCACACTAGTAACATAACCGGCCAGTTATTTTAAGTGTAGTTGTTTGTAACTGTCTCTACGCCTTTCAACTTAATTGAAAAACTACTTTCACCCTCTCTTATTAACATGTTGATGTTAACAATGATTCAAGTCACAACATATTGTAGCGTTCGCGGCTCCGCCGCACGGGTGACTAACTACTTAAATGAGGAGGACACGATGGCTGTAATTTATCCGGGTTTTATTACCCTACAAACAGACTAAACCCCGGGGTTGGAAGACTGCCCAAAACAACAAAGATAGGTAGCGGTATTGTCTCTTAGCTCTCTCGGAATCCCTCACTAGCTCTCCCGCCGTAGCTTGACCCTCTTCCGGTCACTTGTAAACCCCACCCCCTTTTTCTCCCCGCCCTATCCGGCTAACTAGGGCAACGTCTTCCCCCCAACAATCCCCTTGTGAGTCTCTCCCAGTTCAGCACTGCAGGGTCGCTACAATATCTTGAAAAAGGTCCCTAAGGGTCCCTAAGAGACAACGTCCTCCAAGTGATTAACCAGTTTTGAAGCTTTATAGCACATTTTGAATAATTATTTTGGTCCCAACAAACAGGAAAATAATTGCAAACTGAATCTTACTATAAATCTCGCTGCTAAACACCCAGTTGTGGCGTTTTCTTGTGTTTTTTCATTCGTTGGTGGACAAAATAACAAAGCTAAAACGAGAACCAAAAAGAATGTTCTTACTTATTCACCTACAACTCGAGATACTATTGCTTTACTTTGCTTGTATGCCAAAGGTGAATTGTTCGCTAAAACCTAAGCTGTTTCAACTTTTTTATAGGCAATGCAATGTCAGAGAAGTGAGTTTTAGCTTGTTGTGAATGTTATATCAACTCAGAAATAATGTTTAGGCTGAGATTTTGCCTACAGTCAATATAACCCAACAAGTGTATTATATATTTTCAGGCTGTACAATGAAATGGAGCTCCTGTGTGTCAAACCATCGGCCTTCAGGATATAAAGATCATTTGATTGCATCAGCGAGTGCTGTACTGTATTGCTGAATTATTTATATAGACTGAGAACGGTGAACCTTGCCAACTTCTTAGCACCTCCACTGCTGACAAAGCAGAAATACAAACTCAGTTTGAATTGATAGGGGGTTTTCAAGAAACAATTCCAGTATTTTCGGTCCACAGTCAAGATCTTAAGATTTTGACCTGTCAAGATATTCTGATTTACTGAAGTTTTATTATTGTCAGATTAACAAACCAACAGAAAGACCCTGCGGACTACACTGAAAATTCTACCACAGTGAGACTCTCAAAGCACCCTTCCCGCGTATTTAGTTGTTAAAAGATATAGGTAGGGTGTTAAAGAGATTATTATATACATTCAATTATGTTACGCCCGAATCTAGGGGAACCTAGGCGCATCATAAAATGTGCACGCTCTCCTCTTTTCCCACTCCCAAGAACATAGACAATGAGACAGTGAATGCCGTTTGGTAAATTTAATTATCAACGTTTTCTTTTTAACAAATAAGTGCAACAACCCACAAAAAAAACAAATCTCTGAACACAAAATCTTGCCTAACAAATAAGAAAATAAACATACAGGACTCTTACCTACACTGACGTAAAACAGGAGAAAACGAGAACCAACCAAAAGAAAAAGGGTTTCACACTTTCACGTAGACTTAAGGCGTGTCCAACAAGGACAGGTTAAAGTTATGTCTATCCTTCCAAGGTTTACAAAATATACAAGGACAGAAGTACAAAAGGACAGATACAAATACGCAACAGTTGGGAGCAGGAGAAGCTGAGTCGGAGAGAGCGGCCGAGGAACTGCACGGCTGCAGCTTAAATGCTCCCCTCTTCTTCAGGTGGAACAATCAGCCTGTTGAAGGTAGCTAATCAGCTAACGGGCACCACCTGCTTGCTCACACACACACACACACACACAGACACAGGAGGAGGGAAAAATCTCTACACACAATACACATAACGACCAGGGTCGTAACAATATCAATAAATAACTGGGCAACATTTTCATTCATTTGGAGTTGTGTGTCTTGCCACTTGGCAAATCTTGGTCCAATATTCACTCCGTTCAAACTCCAGAGAAAATATCTGGCTCTTTAGCTGCTAAATGCTTCTAAATGTTAACCGGCCTTCACTAAAGTTGGTTATCTGTTTGTTTGGTGCTGTGCAGGTAGTGTACAGTGGGATTTTAGAGCTTATTCTCTGAAAACAGCTGCCTGCTAGGAAGCTAAACAATGAGCTGAAACCTGTTTTATATTACAGAGGAGAGCTGCAGATTTAGCCTATTATTCTCTGCAAGTTCACCATACAAGCAACCTTTTACACATCATGTCATTTGATGAAACATTGTTATTATGAAACTATTGATTACAGCCATTTTAAAGACGTAGCTCTAGAAGTGGACAACAGTCATGGTCAATAGGCTACATGACATTTAATAAAAAAGCAATCTATATTTTCTCAGAGCAAATTAAAGGGGATGGTCAAAACTGTTTTGTCAAAATCCAGTCCCATGAATCTTCATCTGAGTCGTTGCTTTCCCTAAAGATAGTTCCGACTATTCACTGCTTTGGCTTTCTACAGGTTTTTCACTGAGTCTGTTCCAGATGCATTGATGGACCATCGTTTGTGCTTTTTGAGGCTCAAGTCTGCAGAGACCTCTTGTTTCATCACTCTGAATCATTCATTATTCCTATTTTGAGCTGCGGGAGGCTCGGCCGCTGAGGAGACATGTATCGGATCTGAGTCGGTCAGCCATGTGTTTTTAACAGGGCCTCTCTTCAGCTGTGAGAAACACTAGGTTCAAAGCAGGAGAGGCACTGGAACATAAATGAGTATTGAGTCTGTAGAAAGCCAATGACGGCTAAGACTAAGCTTATCTTGACAATCTGACATTTTCACACATCAGACTTTGCAATGTTGAGAAGTAAATCACCCTCTCAGATGGAACAACCAGTTCATTAACCTGTAAGATAAATTGCTACTGTATATCATTAGTGAAATCCTTAGGGAGATCTTGGCTGTGTGTTCATGGGGAGATAAACATTCATGCTTATCCCATCTAATAAACAGTCACAGATTATCATGCTGCCAAAGACAACATGGTAACTGCTCCGGATACAGCCTCAAACACATCCACTAGTCCTCCATCAGGAGCCCTACACAGTTTACTCTGACACATGAAGCTGATTGGCATCTGACCAGCAATGAAAATACATTCCTTCATTAAAAAAAGTAAAATAAATTTAAAAAAAGTTGAATTATTTATGGAGCACATTTTAGGTTCATTATGTCAGTCAGATAAATAATTTATATCTTCAACATTTTAACATCATGTATATTTTACTTTTTACTAAATGATTAACTTGGCAGAAGTTTGCTCAAATTAAAAATATTTTTCCTCTTTGCCGATAAGAAAATGCCATGGCCTATCGTTTTTTAAACTGAACTGCTTAGATTGGATCTTTTTTTTTAAATAACCATGTTTTGCAAATGAATTGTTGTAATTTTGGAAGATAACATTAAACAGAAGAAAGCTTTTTTTATCAAATGTGTTTGCTACGTGAAGAAGTTTGAGTTTGCATACGTGGTAAAATATTTCCTCAACAGCAGTCAGTCTGAATTCTGCTCTTTAGTACTTCCATCCATCACCTGTGTGTGGAACACACTAAATGAATGTGCAGAGCAAATATACATGTCCTCCCTGAAATACATAAACACGGTAAAGGTCAGACAGTATGTATTTATTTTTCTATATTCTTTGGAATATCTGTTTATTTTACATGAAGCCAAACTAACTGGCTGAGCAGAAAAGTTAAGGTCAACATTACGTTTACTGGACGTAATAAAACCAGCTGGTGTCCATTTTCTTCTCTTTCCAACAATGTGTTATCATATAAAACATGGCATTTAAAATATTTGATTTTTTTATTGATTTATTTTGTTATGTTTTCTTTTCATTAAAACCTCAGTTTTCTGCTCTTCCAACATTGTGGATCGCTTCTGTCCTCTAGTGGAGAGATAAAGAAAAGGTGAAAACACAACCTTGTCCCCCAAATATAAAGCTTATCAAGGTCTACCATGGTTAAAATAGTGGCTTGGATGACGCCTGTGATTACACTTTTACATTGTGGTGTTTTTGCCAATAATTTATAAATCTTCCTTTTATTCATAATTTGATATGCTTGATATACATTTGTTGTGGAGACATTGCTTCAGCTTTTGCATCTTGCAGTCCATAGCTATGGGACACATGTCCTCCTTGACCCTTTGGTAATCCATATATGGGGATATTTCTAGCCTCTGCACCCTCTATAGCAGGGGTGTCAAACTCAATTTCATCGCGGGCCACATTAGCATTATGGTTGCACTCAAAGGGCCGGTTGTAACTTTAAGACTATATAGTCTTGAACTTTAAACTAATAAACGTATTATATTCTTTGCAAGCTCATGCGGGCCACATAAAATGAAGTTGCGGGCCGGATTTGGCCCACGGGCCTTGAGTTTGACACCCCTGCTCTAAAGGCTCCGACAGTAAATGCATCCACATCAAGCATGGTGTGCCCCTGTGGGAATGAGTGGGAGGGCCAGTGGGATTTCAATCTGCCTCTGTTCTCACAGTTGCCTCTCAGCTGTGCTCTGAACAAGACTGACCCACACAAGCATAATACATATCAATTCATTAGATTTTCTGTTGGCTTAAAGGGGGAAAATATGTAATACTTAAAAAGATGCTTTTGTTCCTCAAATTATCAAATCCAATTAATTGACATGCCCCCAATAAAATGAAAGCTTTTAGTTGAATGTGCAGACTGGGATAGCATCAACTAAAATAGATAGAATAAAGGATGAACGTTATAAGTTTGCCTTTCAAAGTTGGTGATTTTCTTGTCATTACTATTGAAAAGTTCCTATTATTCTAAAGAAAACTGTTTTAACGCATCTCTATGCCTACATCATACCCTCAGAAAATACATTATCATATCACACACACAGACACACACAGACACACACACACAACCAAACTCCCTCATCCAGCACCAGTCACTTTTCTGCCATCTCCGCTGAACATTAACATATTATTAACATTTTAAACGGTATACCCCGGTTATCTAGGCCCTTTTTTTTTTTCTTTTTTTTTTGTTTGATGTATATGTCACACCTTGAGAAACGATATTTCGAGATTTCTGGATGTACAACATGTAGAATTCTTGACAATAAAGCTGACTTTGACTTTTTGACTTTGATAATATGGTTTTTTTCATACATATATTAAAAAATATATATAAAGCAGAGAAAAGCTCCTCCTCCTCGTATTTAACACTTAAAAAGGGCAACGGTTTGTTTGATTGTTTGATTAAAGTTATCGATGGACTGCATTTCCAAATAATAATACAACAAAGATGTTTTTGTCGTTTAATTTGGGGGGATTGTTGACAAAAAAAGTCAAGTTTTTGCAGTATAAAAACATTTATTATGTGACAATGAATGTTTTGATTCTAAAAAAATAAGTGGTGAGTCCCAAACCTATGGCAATTGGTATGTGTTTTATTATGTCATCTGTAGTATGAATTTTAAATGGAGTTAGGTTTGAATCATGATTTCTTTTTAAATAAAAAACACCCAGCAGATTGACTGTTTCTACCAGAAGAAATTAACACAAGTTTATTTTTGTTGCATTCTGCTTCTCTGTAGCTGTATAGCATTTGAATATTCAGCGCCATCTGTTTTAACCTCCACTATCCGCCTGTCTGTCTTTGCCCCACTGATTTACTTCATAAACTCGGTTTAAGGAACATATGCTTAATCTAAACAGGAATTAAGTTTGGCAAGTTTTATGGCAATAACAGGACATTTAAGGGAGAACAAAATGTAACTTTTTTTGTATAGAAATAGTTTATTACCTCATTCCAAACACTTGCTGGGACTTTGCTGTTACCTCTGGATATTTCTTTATATTTCTCTGTGTTTTTTGTCTCTGTGGAGCAACACCTGTCTGGTACCTCAGGAGGTCACTGTTGAGCGATTCCTGCAGCAGCTGTGTTCTTGGGTCAATATCTAATCTAGAATCTTTGTGTATTTATTTATGGATGTGTCCTAGGCTCTCTTAAAAATGATCAAATTGAAGCATCTTTGCTTCTCATATCATGCCTCTTTCCCTTCTATCAGCCCTTTGCTGTATACTACCTAAAACAGATATGCATGCAACTGAAACCATCATAAGACACTAAAACTAAAGAATTCCAGGAGGTTTTTTCCACCCTGGCAGGAAAATAAATGATATTCTTGACACATAAAGATAGCAAGACAGTGTTGAAAAGGGAAGACGGCTGGATTTGAACCCGAGTTCTCTGCATTAGGACTAAGCCCAAGTGCATGGGTTGCCATTTTGGGGAAATGTAGATTATAATAAAGCTTTATATCGGCTTTAATCAAATACCTTCAGATTGAATATCATAACAGTTTCTTATCCCTGTTTGTTTACAAATGTTGTGCCAAATAAGTTGGTGCAATATTTATAATGACGCAAACACTTACCTAACTTCTGTTTTAATATTGTCTGCTTATCTGTATTATTGTGTTGCATTGTTGGACAAGCCTGTGACCTAAGATTTTCAATGATATAATTACTCTGTAGCTATGTTAGTTTGACAATAAAGAACCTTGAACCCTTGAACCTTGAGTCTTGAACCTTAGTACATCTAGTATGAATAACATGAAGCCATGTTGAGAAATTAAGGCAAATCCTGCATTGCCTAAGAGCTACATTTTGATTTCCCAACTGAGTTTTGGATCTGAATTTGTTTGCTAGCCTTTGGCAACTTGCTCTATCTTTTTACAAGGCCATCAACAAACAAGAGTTTGTATGAACTCTGTGTGAGTGTTGCGACAACTTTGAAATGTATGCACATAAAATAAACTCAGTTTAGTTCGATATTCATTTTAAATAGTCGTAATACTTTGGATCAAGTTTTGAAGTGAAATTCCTCTTTACTTATTGTTTTATTTTATTTTCACTCGAGATAAGAAGAATCTGTGTCGACATGATAATGACATGACATTTGTTTGCGCTATTGATTGCAGCAAATGATTACCAAGAAGGAAAAAACCAATAAACCCTTACAGGAATATTCTGTTTGTGTTACTGAATGATAGCAGAAGATGACTGGACAGGAAAATAAATCCATTGGAACACTAATTGCACTGTATTAAAAAACAAAAACAAAAAAACGTGTTGTGACTTCCCCTTTTGTTCTGTTCCCTGTGAGCTTCAGATTGGTTTGGAGGCTGGAACAAACTTGCGTAAATCATTGAACAACCTCCTTCCCTGCGAAACCCTGAGCTCTCTACCTCTCTCTGTGTATAATAGTGTTTCAGTCTCCTGTTTCTACTTCTGTTTGGCAGTTCAGGGTAATGAAGATAACATGCATCTAATAACCCAAAGCTGTGTCCTTTTTTTGTGGATGCACTCGCTGACCTTTGTGAAAGGTCGAGGTAAGCCCAAGTATTTCAATTTTGTATCTAACCATTACATTTACCGCTTGATGTTTTGTATCGGAGTTGGACACAAAATACTGATATGTATTTCTTGTCCCACAGAGTGTACACTTGAACAGTTTTTAAATAGCCCCCAGTATAATCAAAATTTTGACACAAGTGGTCTGGCAGCCACATACAGTGGTGGAAGGCAAGTCAGAGTGGGCTGCAATGTTGGCTTCAGTGGCTTTTTCAAACTGATCTGTGTCGAGGGAAAATGGGACACCAAAGGCACAATATGTACACGTGAGTTAGGATCTATTACATTGTATATTCTACCATTAGGAAGTCATTCTATGCTAAGTACTTGTAAATATTATATGCAACACGTAATCTTGTAATAGTATATGATTTGACCTATTCATGTCATGGTTTGAATCGGTGTACATTGCACAAGCAGGCTAAAAGTACTATTGTATCACCAAAAATAACATTTGTTTTATCATTCTTACTTTTTAAGTAAAACCATGTGGTCATCCCGGTGATTCCCAGAATGCAGATTTTCAACTGGAAAAGGGAGAGGATTTTGTATTTGGGTCACAGGTGAAATACACCTGCCACAAAGGGTATGAAAAGATGTATAATTACAAATGTGTACTTCTTATGAATCTTTGACTTCCTACATATTATACATTGTACATGTCGTTAACCCTGTATAACAAGCAGTACAGTTTAAATGTGGCTTTAACCCTTACATTTTAAATGAATGTATTACTATTTTCTACATTTCACCCCATTACACCATTATTACACCCATATTTAATTCATGTCACAACCATGCTACACTGTTATTATACCCACATTAATCCTATATTACACACATGTTACACCAATATTACAATGTTATAACACCCATTTTAAACATGGACACAGCCTATCAAATGACTGTATACCCTCGGGAAACAGGAAGTATTTAATGGTGAATAAGGTATGTCCATCATCTTGTTACTATATTATACTGTTTTCAGTTATCAAATGGTCAGTCGCACAAACTACCGGCGTTGCATGGCTGAAGGCTGGGATGGTAATATTCCTGTATGTGAAGGTAAGAGCTAAACAATTATGTTATTCTTCCAATAATTGACACTCAAAAACGCTATACATTTTAAATTGTTTTGGGTTATGTTTGTTTCAGCACAACAGTGTCCAATAATCGACGTGGACAGTCATGTCCAAGTGAATGGGGACATTGAGGAAGCAACCTTTGGGAATGTAGTTCGATTCAGCTGCAAGTCCAGCTCTAAAGTGTTGTTTGGGTCAGCCGAGATGTATTGTGATGAAAATGGAGAGTGGGTGGGCGAATCTCCAAAATGCAAAGGTATTGCAGTGTGTGAAAACAGGAAGCACAAAGTGTCTCATGTTGAGAAATAAACTGAACATAGAGGGAAAGAGGTAGACAGACACACATACACTATTAATCACCCTGTCAAGAACACCAACATAACAAAAAGCACATAATGACCACCATGTCAAATGTAAAAAAAGCTAAATATGTAATACCACCACGCCCCTCCAGTTGTTCAAGGCGCATTCCACTCTATGGCTTTTTCATTTACCTTTTCCTTAAAGATCCCCTATTATAATGTTTTTCATCAATATATTATAGGTCTCAGATATACACAAAACATGTCTCTGAAGTGTTTGGCTCAAAATACCAAACAGATCATACATTGTAGCATCCCATAAACCCCTCTGTTTCAAAAGAGCTGATTCTCTGTCTGTTACTTTAGATGAAAATAAGGAGCCCCTCCCCACGCCCCTCTGAGAGATATTTGGTTAAAAATAACACAATGGTGCTCTAGGAGGAGATTCGGGTGATAAGGTGGGGTGGGGGGGGGTTTACCTTGATTGGTGATTGGCTAATGGTTACACAAGCCAATAACTTGTGTAATTGGCTTGTAAAGTGGCCGAAATCTGATCAGCTCATTTTCAGACAGGTTTTGATTTAAATGGATCAGGACAAAAAGTGAGCAAATACTTTTTCCTGAAACTTTCAGAATCTCTTTATACAGTATAAACATATTATAAATGTTTATGTATAAAAGACATTGCATAATAGGTGACCTTTCGGAAATCTTTATTCTTGCTTGTGTATTATTCAACAGAGATAATATGTACAGCACCCGAGATTGAACATGGTGAAGTGCTTGGACAAACCCAAGAGTACAAAGAAGATCAATTCCTGGAGTTTCAGTGTGATCACTTATTTACAAGCGTTGGAGCCAGATCTTCAAAATGCACAAAGCAAGGAGTAAGAGCAGAATGGAGCCCCACACCTCTGTGTGAACGTAAGTAAAAACTGAGTAATGCAGTGTCTGGTGACAATTCCCAATAAATATAGGTTCTGACGGATAATATGTNAGGGCTGTAAGGTCTGGTTCTGGATCCGGAAACATGGCTGTAAGGTCCGGTTCTGGAGCCGGAACCCTGGCTGCTGGGCGCGGAGCGGAAGCCTGGACCCTGGCTGTGTAAGCCAGGTAATGGAGTATGGAAGCAAAGCTGCGTGGGCCGGTACTGGAGCATGGAGCCATGGCTGCTGGGGCTGGAACCATGGCTCTTGGGGCTTGAGCTGCTAGCTTGGCCTTGCGACTCCTCCTCTTAGCAGCCGCCTGAATACTCAGTGGACCTCCATAACCCAGACGAGTTCCAGAATATGACTCCTGGACAGGAGCAGGAACTGGGGCAGAAGCATGGGTTGACTGCAAACGGAACCCACCGAGGCGTATGGTGCCAGGTTGGGAATTGGGAGGCCGGGAGCTAGCATGCCTGGGGCTAGCAGACCGGGAATCACACACAGGGAGGATCTTTGAAATCCAGCCAGGTAAGAACTTCACCATACCTGGTTTCTCTCTAGCCATCTGTCGCGCCTCCGACAACACAGCCTCCCGCTGCTGAACTCCGGGTGCTCTCTTCCATCTATCCGAGCAGTTAGCCAAAAAGAAGGAAACATTTAATAATTCCAACTCGAACGGATCTGCTGGGCCCATTTCTTGGTCGGTTCGTACTGTCACGGTTTGTGAAACAAGCAGGACCCAAATGCAGATATAAACTGAAANTAGCAGGCCGGGAATCACACACAGGGAGGATCTTTGAAATCCAGCCAGGTAAGAACTTCACCATACCTGGTTTCTCTCTAGCCATCTGGCGCGCCTCCGACAACACAGCCTCCCGCTGCTGAACTCCGGGTGCTCTCTTCCATCTATCCGAGCAGTTAGCCAAAAAAAAGGAAACATTTAATAATTCCGACTCGAACGGATCTGCTGGGCAATGAGAAACAGAACACTAACCGCAGAACTAGTCAGGGACAAAGACGAACCGACCAAGACAGACAGACAACCCAGAACTTAAATACACACAAGACTCAATCACACAACAAGACACAGGTGAGGCGGGAGGAGAAAACACAGGGAACCAGGTGAACATAATCAGACAATTAGACACACCAGGGAAACTAATGACAAGACAATAACCCAAAGGAAAACATGACATGGAAAACAGCAAAAACACCCAAACCTACAAAACTATAAACGTGACATAACATGAGAATCGTGACATACTGTTGAGCAATTTCTACTTCATGCTTTTTCTCTCCCCTCAACACATGCCTGTTTACTTGAAAATGATAAATAAAGCTCCTCTCTTGATTTACTGCACTCTAAACTTTCATTAAAATAACAATGCTATCTTGTTATCATCCTGATCATTGCAATGCTAGCATGCTGTAAAGGTATCAGGCCAACTGTCTTAGTTTAGCTTAGTTTAGCTTGTTAGCATGCTAACATTAGCTATTTATCAAGTCACGCCATCTTAATATGACTTATTTCTTTGTTTTTCATCGACAGCATGTTCAAACGTTAAAGTCCAACATGGATTTGTAGTCGGGCCATACAACGACACCCTGTACTACACCTGTGAAGAAGGATATAAGCTTCCAACCAAAGGCTGGTGGGCTGAGGCCAAGTGCAATGACAGTGTGTCGTCCGAACTTAAAACATGCATCGGTAATTCATCTTTAATGCCTAACAGGTCTTGTTGTTGCAACCATCATGAAGTATACCAAAAACTATTTTAAAAGGTGTAGAAGAGGTTTTTTGGAAACGGTTAAGAATAAGATTTCCTAAGGATAGCCTATACACAAACATAATACAAATCTATACTTTCTGAAAGAGATTTTTAACGGTTTTGAGGAACACGAAAATCATCACAAATAAACACAATTTTGTATGATTTTGCAAGCATAGAAGCAATTGCAAATATACAGCTAATGTTAAAACTTAATAAGGCTATTAACTAATAACACAGTCACGCGACTTCAATTCCTCACCACCAAATTAAAGGCAGACTAATAATGACTTATGATGTAGTCTGATTTTTGACACTTGTGAGCAACCACCTATTTGTAAAATGTTAATTAGTATTAGTCTTAGTTTGAATTTGTTACAACTTCATTTGTTTTTTTAAAGTGACATCCTTGATTGTTTACATTTTTATAATGTCAATGTTATTTATTGCTAATACCTGTTACAACAATAAAAAACTAATTGTTTGAAACATATCCACTCTAGAGAATACAACGTGTGGAGATCTTCCTGTTATTCTTAATGGGAAAGTGACAGTTGCACTCACAGGGGAAAGCGCCCAGGTTAATTGTACAGAAGGATACAGCACTGAGGTGTCGCACTTTAGTTGTCTTGATGGAGTACCACTGAAAATAATCTGTAAACGTGAGTCATCTTCACTCTTAATCTGTACATGTTAATTATGATTAGAAGATCACATGGCGTAACCTAATGCTGTACATGTTTTCAACTTTTCAGCTGAGGCCAATCCCTGCATTCCTCCAGATAAAGTACAAAATGCAGTTGTCATGACTGCATATCAGAAAGAATACTTATCTGATTCTGAAGTTACTTATAAGTGCCGTAAAAGCTATACAGCGAAGGGAGAAACCACGATTCGATGCATTGATGGGCAATGGGGGGAAACGAACATAATGTGCACATGTACGTACATGAAAAAGCATTTCACAAAATGTTGTTGTATTATGTATACATGGTAAAGGGAGTTTACTGGCCTGAAGAAATACAGTATCTCTAAATCAGAATATACTGTAAGGCAGTATTGGTTCATAATTTAGCTGTTCAAATATGTAGACTTGATTGGTGTTCATACAACTTTATTAATAACATATGATTTAAACTGAAAAATAATTCCTTAAGAAATGCCACAATTATTTTCCAATGTATTATATTATCATTAAGATGTGAAGCAGAAGATGCACTGATTTATGTTTATAGATCGCAAATAAAAAAGCGTCTCAAACTTTGTTAGGATTAGGTTCTAGTTTCTCTTGGTTATGGTTAGACAAAGGTTAGAAGACTCATGTAAAAAGGATGGAGCTGAATGCATTATTTACACACGGCACTTTAAGATATGATACTGAACACATGTATTCCCTCCCACAGCTGCCGCTGAACAACAGTGATGCTGGTTTTGTTGGTGGTCCAAAGGAATGCCAATAAAATGGACCCCCCTAAAAATAATCTATGGTTATTATTTTGGCATCTGTTCATCAGTAAGGAAGTGATTTTTAAGTGTGCATTACTCATACTCATATATCATCTTAATACATCATGTATGTATTATTATATACACTTGTTGGAAATGGAACGACTGAATCAATCATTTATGTATTAAACAACTTTTATACATTTGCCATATTGATTAAAAAATAAAATAAATTACAATTGCCTTATTTGTTCTCTTTATTGTGTTATAATGAAAAACAAACCCGTAGTGACTGAATATGCTTTTTACTTATTGCAAGTGGGATTTAGAGCAATGACGAGCTAAAGCTGAAAAATAGACTGTAAGATAAGTTAAGATAGAACTTTATTGATCCCAATTTGGGACATTTTTGTTTAGCAGCAGCATAAAAAGACATGGCATTGTACAATAAAAATTAAAAGACAAGAAATAAACAAGAAAGTAGAAAATATACATGTTGAATTTACAAATTAACCATAACAAGATATAAAGCAAGGTGTTATATTTTTATATTTAAGTATGTGAGAGATGGAATATTAAATATTAGACTGAATATATAAATGTAAAATGTACAGTGAAGAGAAAAACTACAGCTTCAAAGGGGTCCAGCTTGATGCCGATGACAGACCCAGATTTCCTGATCAGTTTATTGATCCTGCTGGTGTCCAGGCTCTGATGCTGCCTCCCCAGCAGACCGCAGCAAAGAAGAGTGCACTAGCCACAACAGACTAGAAGATCTCCAGCATCTTGCTGCACACGTTGAAGGATCTCAGCTTCCTCAGAAAATAGAGTCTGCTCATCCCCTTCTTGTGCACAGCGTCAGTGTTGATCCTCCAGTTCAGCCCATTGTCTAAGTGCACTCCCAGGTACTTGTAGTCCCCCACAACAGCCACATCCTCTCCCAGAATGCACAGGGGCTGAGGAAACGTCCTCTTCCTCCTGAAATCAATGACCATCTCTTTGGCCTTGGCCACATTCAGAAGCAGAAGATTTCTTCCAGTCCACTCCACAAAATCACCCACCACTCCTCTTCCCGTCCATCCCTTATACACCCTACCACTGCAGAGTCATCCGAACATTTCTGCAGATGGCATGACTCAGAGTTGTATTGAAAGTCAGTTGTGTTCAAGGTGAACAGGAAAGGAGACAGCACAGTCCCCTGTGGGGCTCCTGTACTACCAACCATCACATCAGAAACTGCCCAGCCGGACGTGCTGTGGTCTGTCTGTGAGGTAGTTGGTAATCCAGGAGATGGTGGACGAGTTTACCCTCATAGTCTGCAGGTTGTCACTCAGTAGCCGAGGCTGGATCATGTTGAATGCGCTAGAGAAATCAAAAAAGTGAGCACGCTGCAGCAGGTAAATAATGGCATCGTCCATCCCCAGGTGAGGCTGGTAGGCAAATTGCAGAGGGTCTAGAAATGATCTCACCCGCGGTCTGAGATGGGCCAAGACCAGTCTCTCCAGCACCTTCATCACATGAGATGTGAGTGCTACAGGGCGATAGTCATTGAGCCCAGAAGGAGTCGTCTTTTTAGGGACAGGGACAACGCAAGACGTCTGCCACAGCACCGGGATGGTCTTGAGATACAGGCTCAGGTTGAACAGGTGCTGAAGAACAGGAGACAGCTGGCTGGCACAGGCCCTCAGGACCCTGGGGCTAATACCATCAGGGCCTGCAGCCCGAGGAAAGCGCTTTTACATACTACATGTCATTCACTCTTTCACACCTCATTCATACAGAGCAGTGCCAATTGTTCTTTGGAAACTAACATTCACACACATTCATACACCGTTGGGGTGGGTTAAGTATCTTGTGCAAGAATAAATCGACATGTTGACTGGGATCGAACCCACAACCTTCTGGTTCACAGTCGCCCACAAAAAACAAATTAGAACTTTCTTAAAACCTTTTAACCAATCAATCAAAGGAACACAAATAAAGTTTCCAAAATCAAAGTTTTTACACTGGCTTCAGATTTTAAGAACTTTTAACATCTATAATAATGTCTTTAATGTGTTTTGAGGAAAAGTATAAAATATAGGAAGAAAGTAACTTGTTTAACTTATTGGTTCTATTAGACTGTTGAACCCCAAACCCCAAAGTAATGCTAATGTAACACTTTCAACTTGAGAAATATGAAATACAAAATAATGATTTAAGATGATTTAAAATTATAAATAATTATTGGTGATTATTTAGATACTTAAGAATTATTTATTATCATTTTAAAGGAATACTCAAAACAGTTTATAAAAATTATGAAATACAAACTATTTGGACCATAAATGCACTCACAGAGCGGTTGTGGATTGAATAAATAAAACAGCACAGTGGTCATTTAGATTTGAAAGGGACAAAGTACACCATTGTTTTCCACCAGGACTTTTTAGAACATTGTTTAGTTTCATGTTAAAACTAAGCTCATGGGTTAGTCAAGTTAGGGTAAGACATGTAGAAAGAAAAATGTAAAGGTGACTCGTGCTTTTGAAGGTTTTTAAATGGGAAATGTCCTAATTATTAGATTTTATAAACATCCTTAGAGTGCATTATTTCAATACAGTAACTGTAATTCCGTCTTTGACTGGTTGTTCTACTTAATGATTTCAACAATGGACTTTGACTCTGTAGCATCAACACATTGGATGTGGTAACTTGACATAAACTGATACTCAAACATATCCCAAAGTCCCTCAGCTTTATTTCTAAGTTGCTTCAAGACAGTCGTAAACCAGTGATGTATCTGCTCCGTTAAACCATACCAATTTATAATCACTTTAATCGATAGTGTATTAAATACATTATTTGTTTTTGATGTCCTTGTTGCTGATCCTGTCGGGTCTAACTTGATTTATCATAAAATATTTCCTTATATCTGTCCCTAATGTTTGTTAACATAATGTTTTCAGAAAGTGCAGAGTCTCTGGCAGTATTTTATGAATTATTTTTGAAAGGATACCAAAGGGAATACACTATTAAAGGACTACAAATAGATTATTTATAGTACAAAAGACACTGTCTGTGAACTTTTCTGTCGCTTCTATTATTGCTTTTACGAACAGCGTGTGCTCTGTGTTTTCTTACGCGTCATGTTGTGTTCATACAGCCTTGTGCAATCCCGCTGACCCTCGGTACTCCCCGACGACTGTGGCTGGGGACAAACACAGAAAGACAGAGTTGGTCAAAGAAGTTAGTCTCAGTTAGACTTTGTCACTGCTCCTCAAAATGCAATTGTCTCTAATCCTCTTGCTTCTTCAACTGTGGGGGAATGTGGAGGTTACCTTATCACAGAATGGTAAGACAGACTTTTTTTTAATATTTGCTTTTCGTTAGTAGAAACATAATACAGGTTAAAGGGAGGGGGTGAAGTTCATGGGTGTGATGTTGACTTTTTAATATTATAGTGCACTGTAAAGTTATATCCTCATTTTTAAGACATGTCCAATTAACCCTTGCATTCCCATGTTGCTGTTTGTTAGCATGTCCAAACGTCCCACATATTCCTCATGCCCATGTGGTTGACAAGACCGAAAAAGCTGAGTACCAAGGAGGAAACGTGATACATTTCGCCTGTGAAACTGGTTATATATCAGGTCCAACCATCAAATACGTATGTACAAACGAAGGGTGGCATGTACTCCGTGCAGGAAGTTGCTACTGTGAGTTAAACAGCTTTCTTCTTGAGTCATTTTTCTGTTACCACTTCAGTGACGGCTGTCATCAGTATAACATATATAAATCCTTTATAAACTGAAATTCATTTTTATAAAGACATTTTACATTATTTCCTTCAGGCTCAGAGTAGTTTCACATTTTATTGACACGATTGTAATTGCATACACTTGATTGTCCATAGTATCTGAAAACATTTGGAAGCACCCAGTCAATTTGCGTTCATGTTCAATTAAAAATATCAAACATCAAAACAGGGATAATGTTACATTTATTAAGAAACTGTGCTAAGGAATATTCTTTTTTCAGTAAAGCCATGTGAACTCCCTGACGACACTCCCAATGGCTTTTATCAAATCACCCACGGGGAAGAGCTTGTTTTTGGAACAAAAATTAAATACTTTTGTAATGAAGGGTAAGTGCTCATGGAATGATTCATAAAATAGACACGTATGTGTGTATGTATGTATGATGCCATAAGACATATGTCACCTGATTTCAATTGTTGTAAATTATGTGTTTTTGGTCATAGGTTTCACAAGAAGAGTCACAGTGACAAATACAAATGTCCCGATATGTATTCTCACCTTCTTTATATTGTGTTATAACTAGGGTCACAAAGGGGCGGAAAGTTTCCGGTAAATTTCCGAAAGTTTCTAGGGAAGTTAAGCTGGGGAATTTTGGTATTAATTCAATGCAAAAACAAAAAACATGACATTTCAACAGATTTTTTTTTTTTTTTAAGTAGAACAGAACAAGTTTTAATTATTGTATTGAACTATTATTTGTTTCAATGAAGAACGAAAGCGGGAATGTTGAGTTAAATATTACTCATCCCCCCCAACTCCACTCATTAAAAAATGAACAAAAATGCCCCCCCCCCATCCAAAAATACCCACAAAGTCCAATTCAAAATGTTAAATGAAAAGAGCCCTTCTCCCTCCAAAAAGTCCCATTAAACATGCACATCTTCCTTCAAGCAATCCTCTGCATTTTTGCTAAACCCTTTCAGTCAATGGGCTCTTCCTGGGCCTCATCAACATCCAACTCTGAGTCTTCCTCTTCAGTGTCACTGTCCAGCCTTGTTGAGGATGGCTCTGTGTCAGGCTCAGAGAGCCTTAGGTTTGCCTGAATGCCAACCAGTTTTTCCACTCTCACATTTGTGAGCCTGTTGGGAACCTATGTGTGGTCTCAATAGCCATGCAGTAAGCAGTGTGCTATGGCATGGATATTCAAGTGTACTTGAATAGCATCTGTTTGTTTTAGTAAAGATTATGCTAAAATATACTTTACCCAACTATATTTAAGTTCCCTGAAGAGCCAACCTTTAATTTTGAAAATTCCCAGTTTACTCCCATAAATTCCCGTTTATTCCCGTTAATTCCCATGGAAAGTTTCCATCTTTGAAAATTCCCGGAATTTTGCAACCCTACAGTAGTTATAACCATATATATTAGTTGAATTAAAACATGCCAAAAAAAGTGTAACTTGCATAGTTACACTACACATAACTACTGTCTTTTTGAATAGTGTAAGAGTGATACAGTAGCACATAAAGAGATATTAATCTGGCACTTTGTTTTTGCAACCCTTGGTAATTTATCTGATGGTGTTCATCTCAGCATGTAAACCTTTATTGTACTGTTTAATTACAGGTATCAGATGGTGAGTAAGGATGACACCAGGACTTGTTTCCTGGACAATTGGACCAATCACTTGCCAATATGTGAACGTAAGTCTGGTAACAACACAGCAGCAATATTGTTCAACGTTCTGTCGATTACTATCGACTTCATAGCTACAATGCACAAGTTATTTTCATGGTTATTTAAAAAGAAAGATTTTATTTTATTAAAGCACAGGTGCTTCTTCGGTATCTTAGTAGGCAGCCCTTCGTCAATGTTAAATGATTCAGTTGGCACCAAACTCTCCCGGTTGAATCCTCAGAACCAAAGAGCAACAACTAGAAAGTATGTGTTTTTTTGATAAAAAGTTGATGGTACACGACTGTAGTAAAACAATGGGAGAGAGGTTAACACAACTCCCAAGGTGCATTTCGGTATAAAACATCCAAGCGTCAACGCATTCAGATTTGTTTTAATTCAACATCTATGTGATGTGTTATGTTTCACAACTGCAACACCAAAGCTTTTTTTTGTGGTCCGTGCCTCTCCATGTCTTACCTCAATTGCAACTTGTTGATGATACAAAAATGACATTCAAAACGTTGTTTCTAAGCTATAATGATTACAGTGGTGGTCATAGCATAAGAGTTGTTGCATTGTCTAAAAAAGTATTGTGTTTTCTTTGTTAAAGGAAGATATTAGTCTTATTTTCAGGCTCACATTGTATTTTGGGTATTTTGGCTTTACAGAAATAGCGGCTATTTTTAATAAACATTTGATTAATTCTGTGAGGCTGACTATAAACAGTCCCCAAATTGGTCAAATACATTCATCACCTATTGATTGTACAGAGCCAGTCTTCTCCCTGACAGAGACTTCTGAATCCAAAGTTAATTCTATAATTTCTTCTTTAAACAATTCCAAATCAAAAGACACTTTTGAACTCTGAGAAATGTGTAGCTGAGCAATTGACTGGACATCTTAACAGTAGTCCTTTCACACTACACCCCATGCAATTCGGCTTCCGAGCCAATCATTCCACTGAGACCGCAAATTGTTTCCTTGTGGAAAATATTAAATCAAAAATGGACAAAGGAGGCATTGTTGGAGCAATCTTCTTAGATCTTAAGAAAGCTTTTGATACAGTCAATCATCAAGTACTCATTCACAAAATGTCTTATTTTAATTTCTCACCCAGTGCAATAGACTGGATGAGCTCTCTGTCAGACAGAGTTCAGTGTGTAAAGGTTAGTGGCGAGACATCACCACCCCTGAGGAATGAACTGGGTGTACCCCAGGGATCTATCCTGGGCCCAATTCTATTCAGCCTTTATATAAATGACTTGCCATCAGTGTGCACTGGATGTGAGGTGCAAATGTATGCTGATGACACTGTCATTTATGTCCATGCAAAAACCAAGGCCCAAGCTGCGGCCAAACTAAATGATGCAATGGTTCATGCAATTCAATGGCTTACTGACTCCCAGCTATATCTGAAGGTTAAGAAGACAGTCTCTATGATTTTTAGCAAGACCAACACTGTATCACACTGTGAACCCAAGGTCTATGTGTCTGGGGAGGTCATTCAAACAGTTACACATTTTAAATATCTAGGCATTATCCTTGAAACTACTTTATCCTTCAAAAAACAAGTGAGAAAGGTAATGCAAATAACTAAATACAATCTAGCAAACTTTAGATATATAAGGAACTGTTTGACAACACCTGTAGCAAAACTCTATATGACTGCCATGATCCTTCCCCGCCTAACATACTGTATGACCAGCTGGACCCAGGCGAATAGCACAACATTAAGGCCTATCCTATCACTTCACAAACAAGCCAAGTTTTGGACAGAAAACCTAAGCTATACCACCATTGCAAAATCCTGGACAAACATAACCTGCTCAGCTGGGAAAATATTTTAAAACACACTGATGCATGTCTCATTTTTTTAATTCTAAACGGCAAGGCACCCCCACCACTCTGCACTATATACAGCAGAGAAATTCAAACAGCAGAACCACAAGGTCTGCCCTAAGAGGGGACTGTGTAGTCCCTCTTAGGTCCAGTTCCTTTGGTAAACACTGTTTCTCTGTGAGGGCACCAACACTCTGGAACACAATACCAATACAGATTGGTATAACACAGGAATAACACCTCCTATCATACATTTAACCACAATCATAAGAACTGGCTTTTAAACAAACAAACATGTGAACACTTTTAACTGTATCAAGGTATGATGATATTTCATCTGTTTGCTGTACTCTATTTAATTATGTTTTTATTTTCTAGTCTTGTTGTGGTCATTTAACATCTTGCCAAGGACAACAGTTGAAAATTAGCCTGCTGGCTAATACTGGCTCATTTACAGCAATGTGGATTAATGTGCACTGTCCTTTAAATAAATAAACAAACAAACAAACAAACAAATATNTTGTGTGTGTGTGTGTGTGTGTGTGTGTGTGTGTGTGTGTGTGTGTGTGTGTGTGTGTGTGCTAAGGGGGAGGTACTCGTGTTCCTGAGACAGTTTCATTCAATTGTTTGTACTTTCCAGTGTGTAGAAAGACTCGATTTAAGTAATTACAGAAGTACAGCTATTCCTGGATCATCACAATGACATATTTTTACTTTCTTGGGTTCTTTACACTGTGCCTTAAAATGGATACATCTTTACAACAGGAAGGTAAGCAAGAGGGGGAATTATATATATGAATAAAACCATATCCAGGACTTAATGTGAACCTATGTGTGAACTGAGTAACTCGATTGACTTATAATATCAGACAAACCACTGAAAACTGGTTCTGTGACGGACAGTGCAACAATAAAATGTAAACTATATCTGCAATCACTGGAAGGAACCAGCTACAGTATGAACCTGCAGTTAAAAAACAGCAACAGATGTTATAGATGCCCTCCCACACCCCATTGTTACAGGCTGCATCCACACGACGGCTTTTTAATTAGCCTTTTCCTAAATACATTCGTAGTCTTGCTATGTGTATTATGCAACAAAGATAATGTGTTCAGCACCCAAAAACTGAATTGTTGCTTATTAAAGGGTGATCTTATTTGTCTTTATTGAAGACTAGTATTCATTTCTAAATGGTTTGTTTCACTATTTTTTAACTATTATTATTTACAGTTTAACTGAAAATTCAAGGGCAATGTTCATTCTGTTTATTTCTGTTTCATTCCCTAAATTATTTTTAAAAACGCTACATTTAAATGTTTTTGGGGTTATGTTTGTTGGGAGCCCCACACCTCTGTGTGAACGTAAGTAAAAACGGAGTAATACAGTGTACTGGTGACACTTGGTGACAATGGATCAGGACAAAAAGTGAGCAAATATTTTTTCCTGAAACTTTCAGAATCTCTTTACACAGAGGGGACACATGTTTATGTATAAGATGCATGAAAAAGTGGATTTTGCATAATAGGTGACCTTTCAGAAATCTTTATTCTTGCTTGTGTATTATTCAACAGAGATAATATGTACAGCACCCGAGATTGCAAATGGTGAAGTGCTTGGACAAATCCAAGAGTACAAAGAACATCAAGTCCTGGAGTTTCAGTGTGATCACTTATTTACACGCGTTGAAGACAGATCTTCAAAATGCACAAAGCAAGGAGTAAGAGCAGAATGGAGCCCCACACCTCTGTGTGAACGTAAGTAAAAACTGAGTAATGCAGTGTCTGGTGACACTTCCCAATAAATATAGGTTCTGACGGATAATATGTTTATTTTCCAACAAATACAGCAATAGCATGTAAACTACAACTGCCAGCGCTGAAAGGAACCAGCTATGAACCTGTTCATAAAAACACGTTCCAACCTGGTGACCAAGTGACAGTAAATTGTGGAGAAAAGCACTGGATTTTTAGTCATCAAGAGGTCTCAGTAGTAACTACATGCAAAGAGGATGGAGAGTGGAATATCAGACCTGTATGCCAAGGTATGATACTGCTGTGAATGCTGTTTTATTTTTTTATATTTCATAAGCTCGATTGCTCGAGATTTACAAAACATCTTTCTTATTCTAGAGGTTACGTGCAGCAAACGAGGAGTCCCACATGTGTCTTGGCGCAATCGTTGGCCGCAAACATTCAAATCGGGTGAGTGGACACGTTACCGTTGTGAGACAGGCTACAGGAGGATAGATGACAGGGACGACAGGGCCACATGCACCCAAGATGGATGGCACCCAAATCCACTTTGTCAAGGTATTGTGAAGTAAACCTTATGTTTATAAGATATCTGTTATTTTGTTTCCTATATTTTAGGCCATGGGGGGGGGAG